>NW_022639527.1:1561127-1576265 GCF_010583005.1 Odontomachus brunneus | reverse complement strand
CTCTCTCTCTCTCTCTCTCTCTCTCTCTCTCTCTCTCTCTCTCTCTCTCTCTCTTTACCAGTATTTTGCAAAGTATTACGCTCCGCGCACAGGCAGGTCCAGTCCTGACATTGATGGAGCGTTGCGAAAGGTGGCGCGGGAAAAATAACACCGGGACTTTCTCCATTAGACGAGTTGGCGCGCGCACCGTGCGCTACTCTCCTTCTCTCTTTCCCCGTGACTCGTCCGCAACGAGTCTCCTTTTACAGGTAGGTAGGTAGGGTAACTCGCGGGTAACACCGCGCCGTGAATTAGCCGCGATGAAAGTGCAGCGGATGTATAATCATTTAGGTAATCGCTGTGAGACAATCTCCAGCCGGGAGAAAATCATCGCGCGAGCGCGCCGCGCCGTTGCCACGGCCAAGGAAATTGCGCTTTCGATTCGCGCCGCTCTTATGTCAAGGAATCGTTACTGCGTACGTACGTACGTCGACAATTAGGGGGGACCCGATAATCTGCGCGCGCGGTTTCACCTTTCTACGCGAATCGGCGCGCGCGCGACGACGCGACTCGAGAAAGTCATCACCGATTAACGAAATCGCACGTAACCGACGAGAGGAACCACGTGTTGCCCTGTGTGTCCCATTTTTTTCATGAAAACCATGACACTCACCGCGTGTAACTTGCCGGCGAAGCCGCTGATCCGCGCAGACTCGAGTGTTCGTGTGGCCAGAGAGTCTAGCCAAAATAGCCGCGCTATCGTTTCGCGATATCACACGTCTCGAGTGCGAATGATAACGATCGGCGATATAGATCGCCAGGTATATCTATGATAACGGGTTATCAATTATGCAAGAGATCTACGACACAGGGAAGATACGTGACATCAAAGATCGCCAAGATCGTCCGGCCCAATTATCGGACTCTGAAGAGACACTAATTACGCGGAGAGAGGTTAGCGAGGAGAAGGAGAGAGAAGGGGACTGTTATCACACTCTCTCACGCACACACGCGCGCTCGCAAACGTAGATGCTGAACGTGGGAGATGGCGTTTCTTTTCCATTGCGCTTGTATCGCGGCCGATGGAAAGCTGAAAGTTTTATGAAAGTGCATCGCGTGCCGGTAGTTACGCATTTGTCGAGGTGTAACGAGGGAGGAAACGGCAGGAGGGGAGGAGGAAGAGAGAGGGCTGATCCCTCCTCGTTACCCGATCCCTCCTTCGCCAGCTCGATACAGAGAGGCGCTCCTTCCGCTCTTTTCAGGATCGTTCGAGAACTAAGACGCCGAGTTCGAACAGCCGCGACGAATTTCGTACCCGCAGACTCCACGTGTGTAATTTCCGACGTAATTTCGCGGTCGGAGGGAATTCGACCGCGCGCAATTTCGAGTAATTTCGTATCCCGGAATGCTCTCTCTACGCGTATAGTATACTATAATTTCGGCGTCATTTTATCCGCGTTATCTTTGAGGCCGCTCGAGTATGAATTAAAAAGTTTTCGACGTCGTGGCAATGAATGGACTCGTATAGGCTCACAAATTCGACGTGACGATCGTGGCACAATTTTGTGCACTTCGAGCCGTGTAATTTCGCGTAATTTTATATTCCGAAATTCTACGCGCAAGCACTCGGCAATTTCGCATTCTCGAATACGACGTGTCACCGGATCCACGGATCTTTAGATTCGCGATTTCGTCATTTCTCGCGTGCGTGCAACACCTTGGGGAGAACCTTCGTTATCAACATTGCGTGCGAGCGATGGCCGCGATATGTTCGACCGCGAGAAGCCGCCTTCTCTCATGAGAACCCGTAATTATGTCAGAGAAAATTGTCCGCGAACCTTGCTCGTAAATCTCGAATCGGAGACGTAGAGCAATCATTTCAAGGATATCACGAGCCGGCCGAGGCGTGTAAAAATCTCACGGTGAAAGCGCAACGATCCGCGTGGCGCTGAGAGCCGACTGTGACACGCGATCGATCATTAGATGCTACGTCAAAAATTGCAAAGTAGGATGCTCCAAAAATATTCAACCTTGCGACTCAAAAACGGATAAATCCATACACTGAGAAACAGATGTTTGGTATCTATAATCGCAGTAGAAAAACAATTATAAGTTATGGTCTAGAAAATCATTATTCTAATAAATTTTACTGTAGCGTTAGTGATAAAATAACTTTGTATTATTACTACCAATTTCGTGTAAAAAAACAATTAAAAAAAAGAGTAGCCAAGAATAACTATAATTTTAATTGAATCGACCATTTTTCTCTCGTAAAAATCACCAAAACTTTAAATTTTTTTTTCATGGAAAATTACAAAATTGATAATATCTCACTCGCGTTAACGAGAGAAAGAGACTAATTACATAATACTCGGTTGTCATAAAACTCTCTCGTTAAGAGATCAAGATTGTACGAGTCGTAGTGACTAAAAGTCGCATTTTTACTGCGATTATGCGCGATTATCTCGCGCTCGAGCGCACCCCGCGCAATTATTTGAAAAGCGGAAAAGTATTCGCTCCTCGTTGGCGAAACAGATGAATTAGAAAATCGGTGTTCTCGCCGCCTCCCACGATTTCGAAACGCGGCGATCCCGTTCCGCGAGATTCCCGGCGACGTGACACCCGTGTCGGAAGCAATCAGGCGCGATTGCCGCTAAGAGAAAGAGAAAGGTGAAGTGCACGCACGTTGCATCGGCGTGCACGGTCGAAGAGAAGAAAGTGCAACGACGACGACGACGACGACGACGACGACGATGACGTCTCCGCGTGAGATCCCATCCCGCCCTCCCCTCGCGGTGCATTTCCGTCCTCCGATTCCCACCTCGACGTGGATGATGCCGGCCGTCACCCGCCGCCACCTCCTCGCCTCTCAACTCCACGCGTACCTTCACCGTGCAATCTCCCACCTTCGAAACGACTCGTTCGCTCCCTCTCTCCCTCCCTCCCCCGAATCCTCTCCGCGCGCCGGAACCCTGAAATCACGAGAGAGAACCGGACCTACCTCAAGCCGTCCCGTGTGTCGGAATCGGCCACCGAAAGACACGGTGAATCGTGCCAAACTATTGTGTCGACCCACTCAGTCGCACGTGTCGAGCAGAGTTAACGAGCGACCGCGGCAGAAAAGCCGAAGTTCAAGTCAAATTCAAGATAAAATTACACGCTTCTCGAATAACTTCGGAGTGGTCTCTAGAACCTAGTTATCTCGTCACTTGCTTTATCTCACGATATTCGCGACAGCTTCGCAATCGGATTCTCTCTTATTACTCTAGATAGGAAACTTCAAACCGCCTTTCGTGCACGATTCAAATTTAGCGAGGTTGCTTCTCTTCTAGTATTTGCATATTCACGAAACTTCGTCGGTAAACTGTGCATTCTCTGATACGTTAAAGCAAGGTTTCCGGAAACGTAGTTAAAGTTAAACATAGTTAAAAATTTAATCTGAGAAATTTTGAAAAAACCTTGAAATAAAGTTTCCTTACACTCAGAAAAAATAGGAATATTTTTTTTCAAGGAATATCTTTTTACTAAATTCTACTATAATATTAGTAGTAATATGTGTGTCACTACTACCATTTTCATGTTAGAACCAAGAAATACTCGTATGGTTGGGACCAAAAAATATCAAAAGTAATTAGATCAACCATTTTCCTATTTGAACGAGGGGTATGCCTAGCGCCGAAAACAACTATAATTCGTAGTGAAGTGAGCAATCTTTTCTCTTCCCAGAATGTGACAAATGAATCTTTGTAACATGGACCAAGTGTTCGAACAACGCCCTTTTGAGCAACGGAGAGTTGAGAGGTCGAGCAGAAGCGATAAGATACACGAGGGAAATCGAGCAGATTTGCTCGCACGAGCAAATCTGCGACGCGAAAACAACCTTTTTTGCAATTTGCGCGGGAACCTTCGCGGTTAGAACTTGATCCTTGCGTATCGCCGGCTCGGTCAACTTTCTACCGGCATGTTGTCTGGCGCGATTTTTCCGGCGCTAGCCTCGTTCCGACGATTCGAAACCGTTACATAGCCGCCACCGCCGCGAGTAATAGTCGCGGCGATCCGATGCACATCGAAGCTTTCACGTGACACACTAAAACCGCGAAATGCGCGCGCGGCCCGAGTATCCGGAGACGGTAGAGACTCGCTGAATCCGATACCGACGACTAATAGAGCGTAAAGCTAAACGGCGAGATGGATGCGCGAGACCGCGGCGATGTTAACAGCTATCACGAGGCACAATCGACTTTATGAACCGGTGATAATTTTATCATGCTCCGTGATCGGGATCCCTTCCAGCTGAGCAAATCGCAACAAGAAACCAAAGAAGACCAACCCGAGTGCAAAGTTGTAAAAAACAAGAGGGGGCGGGAATTAAACGGCAAGAAATAAAGGATACGCAAAAATCAAGTATTGTTAACATCGGAGAATTAATTATTTTTCTGTTATTTTACGACAGGAACACGTCGTTTTTTCTTTTTATCACGAAAAAAAAAGATCTGCTACATGTGGACAACTAACATAATTTGCTGTATTAGCCACTTTTTCTTTACTGCAGGAGCCAATTTCCTTGCTATGATAAGAAAATCTGCTCCTGCAACAAAAAAGTAGCTAAAGCAGTAAATCATATTTAGTTGTTCATCTGTAGCAAATTAGCTACGTTAGCCACTTTTCTTGTTGTAGGAGCAGACTTTCCTGTTATCATAATAGCAAGAAAATAGGTTCCTGCCGCAAAGAAAAGGAGCTAACACAGCGAATTATATTTAACTGTCCATATAGCAAATTAGTTTGCTGCTGCAGCAAATTATTTTTTTCCATGATATACTGAGAAGAAAAGTACCTAAAAAATAAAACAATATTTATTCGGTGGGTTTTGGTAATATAGTATTCACTTATATACTAATATAAAATATTTTTCAAGTAAGAAAACGTACACCTTCTGAAAAGAGCAATTGTTTATTCTGTTTGAGTAAAAGAATTAGGACTCAATATGTTATTAGTGTCCACCGAATTAATACTTTTTAGATATATTTTCTCCCACAGTACCAGTGTGCAAGTCATCGCTGTATGTTTTTGTGTCAAAAGTGGGTTCCATTCAACTAGAAGTGACTACGCGGTCTCCGTCTGGTGACCGAAATATCCAATTCGGAGATAAACACGATATTAGGAGAGAAAGCAGCTGATCATGGAGAACTTCCGCGGTTGGTTTTATCAAATAAATAAATGGCCGATCAGAAACAGAACGTTGTTGTTGCGTGTGTGTTCGAATAAGAGACGTTTCCGAAATTGCACGACTATAATCACGAGCTATACTTTGAGATCAGAACGTTATACGCCGAGGAACTATCTTCCGCGTTCATCGTCGCTCGCGCGGCATAAAGCCCGATAACGGTGAAGTGTACCGCCTTATCTCTGTGTGCTCTCATACAAATATTATACAACAGATTAGAACTAGCATCGCGACGCTTCATCTCGTTGCGTAATCTTTACGACGCGACGCGAGACTGCGGACCTCCCTAACGAGTTACAACGAACGTTCGTCTGCGCTGCGCAACCTTGAGCTCAAATGGGTCGCCTGATACGGCGATAACAATTACCGTCGATACTAGTTTCTCGTGACGCGAATGAAACGTCCGCACGTTGACGCGTTTAACCTCGGCGGAAAAAATCCGTCGCGGAGAATTCGCCGATCTTTCAACGGAGATTCCCGCGCGATCGGCTTCCCGCGCGTCTCATCGACGTTATCTCGTGTTGATTGATGTAAGAAGAATACTAGAAGCGAGATCTAGAATCAGAGTGCGCGACGATTATTATACGGCGCGAATTAACGGATAATACTCTGTAGGAGATAAAAAAAGAACTTTCCCAGAAGCACTCTAGTTATTATTAACTTTTATTAAAGTTTTATTTCTTGTCTCAAGAATAATAGCAGATAAGTACAATCGAAACGCGAGTTTAACGACGTATCACTAAGATCATCCAATTGAAGGCCAGTCGAGCTTAACAAAGCGGAAAGATATTAACTCTACAATCTCCGCGAGAACGGTTCTTTGGAAAACAAAGTGTCAAACGTGATGACTAGATTTCATATTGTCAGTTTCTTTCCGCGACGAAGAATCGTCGCTTTTCAGTAGCTATTGTGTGAAATAATCTCTATCAAGACAAATGCATTTCTCTAATTATCACATACTGAGAGAGAAAGATATCTAAGAAATAAAAAATATTTACCCGGTAGGTATTAATAATACGTTTACTTGTGCTGATACAAAATATTTTTCAAGAAAATATACATTATATAAAATTTCAGCTTTTCACGAAAATAATTGTTTATTCTATTTAAATAAAAGAATTTATACTATAAGCTAAATATGTTTTTAGTACCCACTGAATAAATCTTTTTTTATTTTTTAGATATTTTTCCTCTTAGTGTGCTGAAAAAAATATTGGAAAATTTATTTGTGAGATAAAAGTTGGTAAAGTTTATTTCTGTGAAATTTGTTTTCCAGAAATAAATTTTATATTCTACAAATAAATTTTCAAGTATCTTTTCTCCAGTGTGTGTGCTAATAATACTGCCGCGAATAAATATTTTTTTTTATTTTTTAGATATTTTTTCTCTCAGTACAGTGAGAAAAAAATTTTGGAAAATTTATTTGTGAGATAAAAGCTGGTAAAATTTATTTCTCTATAAAATTTAATTTGTTTTGCAGATATAAATTTTATATCCCATAAATAAATTTTTAAATATCTTTTTCTCAGTGTGTGGATAAAGCAACTGTGCACACAGAAAAATATCATTCTACTGTCAAGAAAACTAATTACTCAATTTGCTTTCCTTTTTTTAATAGTTATCATCAACAAAGAATAGTTTGAATAATCTTAAAATATAATTATTACACAAATTGTGTGTGTGTGTGTGTGTGTGTGTGTGTGTGGAGGGGGGGTGGAGCTCATTATATCATACTTAAAAGAATTTATTTTCCCTTTACAAGAATATTATAAAACTTGATCTAAAAAAAAAATTGATTGGATTCTACATGGTGAATGAACCGAATTTCTTTCTTTCAATGTAATATTTTTAACTGGAATGCTAAATTTACAAAAATTCCGAATGCATTTTGGATAAATTCGATGCTTATAATGATTATAACTGATAGTAAAAAACTTGTGTATATGTAAACTAAATACTTTAAACGAGTAACATTTATTTTACTGCAGTACGTATTTTTTTATGTGTGTATGCTCGAGTACTTGATAAAAAATAAGTACTTGATAAAACATTTCGAAATCCTTGCATTTTCGCGCACATTGAAAAACGCGGCGACAAAATTCGAACGAGACGATCGTCGGCGCGTAACAAAGACGCAATTAACGTGTCTTTGTTATATCCCGATGTTGGTCAATCGTGCCTCCGCAGTTTAATTCGCCGACACAACGACAATGACGACGACGACGATGAATCACGAGCCACGGCGGCCTGATAACTCGCACGTAAGTCGTGCGTCCACGTAATCCATGGTTATTGCAAATAACCGCCGAATGTTTCATCACCGAGGCTCGCCGTGCGTCCGCCTATCCGTCCGTCCGTCCGTGCGTGCGTACGCTGGAGTCTTAAATGTTTTGTGTTATTGAAATTACTCGGACGATTAATCATCATCGACGAATGATAATAACCACCAGTCGACCGAGTGTGACGTTCGTCGTTGCCCCTTTCAAGCAAACATTACTTATCGTCGTAACGCCACTTATCATCGGCTAAACTACAACTTCGAGATATCGCGAGGTCGTGTAAAGGTCGCCAAATCACGCTTTTTCTATGAAGCGATTGGCGAAACGACTCGACGCCGGAAGTGCGACGGAAGAAACGACGACGATCGGCCGAGTGTTCGACTTTCCGCTTTTCAACCGGTGGACTTCGACTCGCCGAATCTCTCACGTGCGACAGGAGAGCGCATAAAAATGCATCGACCATTGTTACGAGGAAAGATAGCGGTGCAAGCGACGTCGCGTCATCGGCGATTATCGCGCGGCGATAAAAGCTCAGGCTGGCTGGCGAGGAAGGGCGGAGGGGCGAAGGGGCGCGATCGATACGCGTTTGCAATGGCATTAGAGCGGTAATTGCGCAACGAATTTGTTTATCCGCTGCGCGCTCGCACGTTTCGAAATCGGCTCCGTAATCGCGCGTCCCCGACAAACAGGTGTAGTGTACACGAGGTTGTTTTCGCCTCCTCCCCGTAATTTGCGTCTCGAACAGACGAGCGGATAAATAGCGAGAGGCAAAGAAGGAGACAGACAGAGAGAGAGAGGGAGGGAGGGAGGGAGGGAAAGAGAGAGAGAGGGTTTCTCGTAATGACGGAGAAATACGTGAATGAGGCTCGCCTATACGTCGCCGCAATTGCGTCGCGGAAATTCGATCGTCGTCACGGCAGGTGCTGCTACGTTCGTGAGGTAATCCGATTGCACAAAGGGACGTAACTGTGTAACGGTAAGAACTATTTTACGCCGTGCCAGCAAAAAGAGAGAGAGAGGAAGACATGTACTCACGTGAAAATCGCGTGTATATATATGTCCGAAAGCCGTCGTGATGTCTGCGATTCTCGTCCGCATTTAGTGCGCAAATAAAAGAAACTATAAACAATGTGCAAGTATTCTTTTAGAGAAAAAGAGAGAATATATATATAATGTAATATTGTATTATTATATTATTATTAAATTATATTATTATTATGTTATATTACATTACTATATTATACCGTATTATAATATTATATTATTATATATATTATAGTGAGAGACACAAGAGTACTAATGCTTGGACCTAATCCTGGCGATTTTTATCTTTCTGGTCTTTAAATATGAATATTTAGATTTTCAAAACATAGAATATATGTATATATTCGGCATGTGTGTACGTATATTTTATGTTGAAAGTCTCAATATTCTCGTATTGAAAGACCAAAGCAATACGTCTTGCCCAACGAATAAATATAGCTTTATCTTTTCGATATTTTTTCTCTCACAGTGTAAGACGCAAAAGATTGTGAGAGCTCCACGTGACCACGGAAAAGAAAGAAAAGGATGCAGAGACAGAGGAGCGCGTCACGCGTATTGTTCGTGTGGCAATTCGCTGACGATGGAAAAACGCAAACGAGGGGAAGAATATCGTTTAGATCAAAGTCCGAATTGACGCGGGGATTACAGTTATCGCTTCCGTCGTTTCACGTGGCTCGCGACGGATTGCGAAATTACGTCACGCGCTGGCACGAGCTGAAAACACGTGGGCCACTGTGGTCGTCCGAGGTTGTTGCATATGCAATTAAATAACGGCGTGGCGATTATGTAACGGTGGGTAGGGACGCGCGACGCGACAAACTCGGCGGTCTCTCTATTTTTCTCGAGCGTCTGGCCGAGTGAACCTGCGACGCGACGAGATCGCGAAGATCCGACGAGCGTGGTGCCGAGTGAAGTCGAAGGAATCGAACACGCTCTCGAAATGACTCGCCCCAATTAACTCGCCAACCAAAGGAGCAAAAGGAGCGAAAGGGTCCGTCTCGGCGACTCTCGTCGCGGGAGCCGGCCCGGAAATAGACGACGACGACGACGACGACGTCGTCGTCGTCGTCGTCGTCGTCGGCGCGCTGATTTCCTTTTATGTAGTCACCGGCATACCGTAATACCGACGACCGCGACAATAGAATTAGACGCTGAGTAGACCAGTGGGACATGGAATCGGCGGGAATGCAAAATCGACGACCGCGAAAACTCGCCGGTGATACTTGAATGCCGGTCCGTTCTCGAAATAGACGAACGCCGACCGATCGTCCAACGGTAAAACACCCGCGGGAGATGTTAAAAATGGCGTTAAAAAAGAGTGATAAGCATCGAGATTATTCGGGAATAGAGATTGGAACGTCTTGCGCGCCGCACACGAGCACCTGATGAATTCTGTTCGCATCTATTTTACGTACTTTATCATTTCACTTTTTTTTATTGTCGCAATTTGCTGCGATAAAAATTTATTATGATGTGTTTTTAATCATCTAAAGAATCTATTTGCTTTTTTGATATTTCATTTTTCATCGCATTTTTATTTTCGCTTGAGAAAATCGTTGTTAAAGTGTTGAATAAATGACGTTTTAATAACAATAATAATATATGCGCCTTTGCATACACTTGCTTCGCAAAATTCTCGTCTTTAGGTTTTTTATCATCTTTCCCCCTTTCCCTTAAAGAGAATATCACCTTCGCGTCATGACGGATAAAATACGGACAAGTTAAAATAAGAAAACAAAATCATAAGAAGGATAAAAACAATAATAAGACATATGCAAGACTAACAAGAACAACGTTAGAAAGATAAAGATGCGAAAGATAAAGGAAGTTAACGAGTGGTCTGATGATCCGTATAGAAGGAAAGGGAAGCGATCGAAGAGCCAACTCGCGTCATTTCGTTGCTGTGCAACCGTTCTTCCGGCTGACTCACAAACGTGATAAAAGCTGTGCGGGCTTACGTGTTCCTCGTCGCATAAAGAGAAGCTCGTGCTGCGTCCAAGCTTTCCATTTCGTGCGAATGAGGGTTAAGTTCACCGTGCACATAATTACTATACACCGCGCGAAATTATGACTGGAAGGTCGCTTCTTCAAATGCGCTACTATGTGGCCTAGTAGAATTCCAAACATCGAATTCTCTCAAAACCCATTTTAATCCTTTCGTTATCCAATATTGCTTTTTAGAGATACGACTTTTTTTATTTTCATTTCGTTAAATACACTAATATAATGCAGTTTTGGCAGAAAAACTAAAAGTTTTGTGTCTGGCCCTAAAGGGATAAGACACTAATGTCTCACTGGAGTTTTTAAAAGAACACGTTTGTCCCGTTGGTAGCGAAAGGATTAACTCCTCTGACATACAATGTTGGGTCTGTGAAATTCGAACCAACTTTTGTAAAATTCTTTACTTTCGCAAAAAGTACAAGAAAATTTCAAAATAACACGAATGAATTTGCGGATCTTATCGCGCTACCATCTTATAGTCGAGGTTTTTCTACATCTCTGGAAAAATATGTACTCAAAGATATTGATTTTCAACAAAATTATGGTAACTCAAAGTTCCAGATTCAACTGTATGTCCCAAAAAATATATACGCGGAGAGTTAATCTTCACATTTGTTTCGGCTGTTTAATTATTGCACTCGTTTCAAGCTTTAAATTCGTCCTGACACAATTGCTTATTCTGCTGTGAGATCTTGATTGTTTATCGAGTATTTGAAAAATTAATAATAAATTATAATAAATTAATTTATTATTAATTTTTCAAATACTCGATAAACAATCAAGATCTCACAGCAGAATAAGCAATTGTGTCAGGACGAATTTAAAGCTTGAAACGAGTGCAATAATTAAACAGCCGAAACAAATGTGAAGATTAACTCTCCGCGTATATATTTTTTGGGACATACAGTTGAATCTGGAACTTTGAGTTACCATAACTTTGTTGAAAATCAATATCTTTGAGTACATATTTTTCCAGAGATGTAGAAAAACCTCGACTATAAGATGGTAGCGCGATAAGATCCGCAAATACGTTCGTATTATTTTAAAATTTTCCTGTACTTTTTATTAATTTATTTTAATTTATTATTTATTAATATTTAAAACTTAATATTTAAAATATATAATTAACATTAAAAATAACATATTTAATATTTAAAAATTATAAAAATAATATATTTAATATTTAAAATATTTAAAAATTATAAAAATAATATATAAAATAATATTATTAATAATATAATATTTAAAATATTTAAAAATTATAAAAATAATATATTTAATATTTAAAATATTTAAAAGTTAATATTTAAAGAAAATAAAAATATAATATCGTAAAAATATGGGAAATATGCAATATTTAAAATATTCCAAATATTCCATAATAGTATTTAAAATTCCCTATTATTTCCAACTAAACAATCGAAGCATTTTTTCTGACTAAATCGTATCTCATCCATAAAAAAAATGTTGAGCTATTCACATTATGTAATAGCAGTTCGGATTTTTATCGACTGGCGGCCGTTCGATCAGATCGTTGTCGAGCGAGAGAAACAATGTTGCACAACTAATCCACGAGTATCTTCATGAAGCACGACACGGAGCGGAGCCTCCGTTCATGCCGCAGATCGATATCTGACACGTTAGTTACGTGATAGTTGAGGAGGAGAGGAGGAGGGAGCCCCCGATAGGATCTCGACGTGGCGAGAGCTGCGTAAGGCGCGTATCGACGTTACCACTATTCGTCATTTTACCGTTTCTGCCTGGAACGTCGACCTTCGTGTGTTCGTCCATGAGCGCGATAAAATTTTCTTTGATCCACGTCACCCCGCGCATGTATTGCCACGTTTTTCTGCGTAATAGAAGCCACCTGCGCGATATTTCAATCCCGCGCAAATCTGCGTGCGTATTACGCATTATTTTTCTTGCGTTCCCTTTTTCTTCTTTTGCGAACCCGCGCGTATTCATTTCGCACCGAGCATTGTAGGGAGACTTCAAACCACTGCATTCACTGCACTTGCCCGAAATTTTTGGCGGGGAATCTTCATCTTTAAATATTAGAAGTCCAGAAAAATTAGGAATTTAAAGAAAATTCTAAATTTCGTCTCTAATTTGATACGTAAGCTCTATCAATTGTATATTCTTCCGTCAGTTTCAAATTACGCTTTCAAGTGCTAACGGAGATGTCGAAATGTCATGCAACTCTGACTCATGATGCACGAATATCTGTAACATTCCCCGACCCGAAGCTACCTGGAAACATGAGTCTTCCGAGTGTGAAGGTATACGTGACGCTCGTTGTACGCCATTCCTCGAAGAGCAACACGTATAAAGCCCGCTTTGGACGATCTGTATAATTCCACGGGCGAATATTCGGGGCAGATTCTGCTTGCAATTTGATATGCCGTGTGATACGGAGAACATTCCAAATTTCATAGACGGACAAACGTGATTCCGACTCGTCGCTTATTTGTTCACAAATAGGATTCCGCATCAAGCTCTGTCACGAATTATAAATCGTCCGAGGCTGGTTTTAACGCATAAAGAGAAGCTCGTGTTACGTCCAAGCTTTCCATTTTGTGCGAATGAGGGTTAAGGTAAAAGTACCAATGTCTGGACACGTACCAAGTATGTACCTAATTCTGGACATTCTTGTTGTTTTGATTTTAAATACGAATATATCAACTTTAAATACGAATTTTTGATCTTCAAACATAAAATTTGTATATATATTCAATATATATATATATATATATACCAATATAGCGTGTGTGTGTGTGTGTGTGTGTGTATGTGTGTGTGTATGTGTGTGTGTACATATATATATATTCTATTGAAGCTTGAATATTTCAATATTTTAAAACTAAAATAACAAGCATGTCCAGAATTAAGTACATGCTTGGTACATGTCCAGGCATTGGTACTTTTACCTTAAGTTCACCGTGCACATAATTACTATACATCGCACGAAATTACGACTGGAAAGTCGCTTCTTCAAATGCGCTACTATGTGGCCTAGTAGAATTCCAAACATCGAATTCTCTCAAATTCTATCTTAATTCGTTATTCAATATTGCTTTTTAGAGATACGACTTTTTTTATTTTCATTTCGTTAAATACACTAATATAATGCAGTTTTGGCAGAAAAACTAAAAGTTTTCATCGAAATGAAAAGAGAAACAAAGAAACAACGTGAAATCATGAGACAGCGTAAGTGAAGTTAAACAATTCGCCGTTTACGTGGCCGTGCAACAATGGGAATCGCGCGCGCGCGCGATAAAAATTGCAAAATTCCCGCGCGCGTCGTCGGGGAGAATTTAATCGGCCACAGTTGATTAATAGCGCGAAATCGTGATCCGTCGAATGCGATACCGCCGCTGTCTCAGTCAACAACGACCGGCTACTTGCGTATTTTTTATATAACGCGCGCGCGTTATAACTATTTTATGTAACGCTCGCGGCACTACAGTTATTACAGCACACAAGGTAACACGCGCAAACGACTATCTTGTAATGAATTACACGTCGTAACGCGCGGTGGTGTCAGCACCGGTGTGTGCTCACCTCGGCTCTCGACTCGTATCGTAATCAAAACGATTATCTCGCTGACACTATTTCACGCAATATCCCCGTAATGTAGCGGGAATCATTATCAAAGCCACGATCGATTGAGCTTTTCAGGCATATCGCGAAAAAATGTCGGAATAAAGGGAAGGAAATAATGAATCAGCATTAAACGTGGAGCATTGTGTCGTGCCAAGGTGGGAGCAATATCAACGGACAAGCGAGAAAAGAAAACGAGGAAAATTTTTATCCTCCCTAACGACTGACAACGGCCGGTTACGCGGTACCGTTAGCGCGCCATAATGGCAAGGTGAAATGACACACACGCCCGCCGCGTCTCTCTCTCTCTCTCTCTCTCTCTTACTCACTCACTCACTCACTCTCTCTCTTTACGACACGAGGGAAAATGTCATTGGCGATTTTATCGCAGTCTGCTCCCGTCCAATCTGCTCACCTTCGACACTGTCTTCGTATCTAATGCCGGCTATAATCGATCAGAGTGATTTACGTTCCAGCAAGTGGTAACAGAAGGAGCCTCGACTAATGAAGAATTAATTGAAGCACCGTTTGATGGACGCCGTGTTTCGCGGAATCGTTAGCGTCACCGTGTAATCTCTACGTTTCTTAGAGAAACTTGCTCGAGGAGCAAAGTGGCCACCGAGTCACCCGAATTCGACTTTTCGCTTATGTAAAATGAATGTTCCACTCTGAATCGTCGAATGAATATTCTCACTCGACACTGAAGAATGAATCTGATGTACCCCACTCCACCCTTGCAGAAACACATTCACTCTGATTGGAACGTTCGCTCATATGGAATCAGAATTCACCCCAAGTGAAACATTTACTTTTGCGATTTCGACTGAAAATACTGTCACTTTTTACTCGTTTTGAGTGAAATTCCACTCTAATTAACATTCGTTACTTAAAACTTGCCTCAAATGAGATACTCAAATCTGGATTCAGAGTTAGATGAGAGTCTTCCAGTGCAATCTCGCTTACTACACTGAGAGAAAAGACGTAATTATAACAAACTGCATTTAGTTACAC
>NW_022639527.1:1555283-1561117 GCF_010583005.1 Odontomachus brunneus | reverse complement strand
AAGTATGTTTTGTTGCAGCACAATGAAAAATTCATTCATTTGCAGCTATTACATCGTTTCAATATCTATTATTACAAATAGTTGATTGAACCTATCAAAAATTTTGTAACTATTACAAAATCGCTTATTTTGCTCAACTATAAATAAATAATTTATTTTACAGAACTAAATTAATTAATAAGTATTGCCATAGCTTTGGCCCGCTATATTTACGTCTATCATTTAGTAATAGTAACCAAATTTTGATAATATTACTAAATTCTTCTCTCAGTGAAGTGTCACAAATGTTATAATCGAAAAACCTTGTGTCTGACTTTGAGTAAAAATGTGAGTATCTCACATGAGCTAAGTTTCAGGTGACAACTATTACGGGCCTCGGAGAGTAGCTCGATGCAGTCGTCGATATAATTATATCGCATCGCGATCGGAATTGAATCCAAAAGAAGTGGAAACTCGAGTGCATCGCGTATGTCTCATGTATCGCGAATATTAACCAGGGTTAATACAGTCGCCTGTGAGTCTCGTCTGATTTCTCTCGACTTAGCTTTGTAAGCGTCGATATTCTTCCGTCCTATCGTCTTGTATCACGTCATCTCGGTGTTATCGGTGCCATTACGTTGTATCGCGTATCGCGCGCGATATACGATTCTCCCGGTCGTCCCCGGCAAGAAATTATTGAAGAGCGTGACGAATACCATCGCGATGAAATAATAGCAACAATGCAACGACTGTCGCGCTCTTCGGCCGCGATTTTTATAGAGACGCCCAATTTCCATTTACGGCGACACGTACCACCACGGTGCAAACGGCCCGCGTGCACCTCAATAATGCAATCGCCCACCTCATCGTGCTTTCTAACGTCACAAAACGGCGCGACCGACCCAAAAATAGGAATAGCTAACCAAATGCGACTCGTTCCCGCGCGAGGCGAAACGGAAGGGCGCGCTTATATTCGGCGCGAGACTTTGCGGGATCGATGGCCAAATCACGCGATTTTCGATCCTGCACCTGCACAGGTGCAACAACTCGATCGGATGGGGTTTAATCCCGGCTCGACCAATGTCGATTGTCGTACGCCTCCGTTGCATTACATAACGGCCGATTATACAAGAGTTGCATGCTGCGGTCGGATCAGGGCCAGCGCGAGATATTACGTAGCAAATAAATATATAATTGGGTTGGCCGCATCGTAGGCTTAATTCAAGGCTGGGTCCATGACATAGAATTTCAGTATTCTTACGCGCTCGCACGTGTGTGTGTGTGTGTGTGTGTGTGTGTGTGTGTGTGTGTGTGTATGAGTGTGTATGAGAGAGAGTGTGTATTAGCGGGATTACAACTGTTATTATAACCATTACCGTTGCGAAATCACGCAACGTGAAAATGATAAACCGCCCGGAGAACGAGAGAGAAAAGCATTTATTCTAGTCCTAGAACGTACCCCCTAAGGACTGTTACGGCATGAAATTACATAAAGCATATGATTAATGTGAAAGAGTTGCAGCATATAACATTTATGATGGTTTACAAATTTAAATTGATATATTCAACACACTTTGAGAAAATTATTTATCAGTATAAATATTTATTAATGGATTGAAATATTTTCGTTTTTAATTAAACGTGTATATAGCGCATAATTGCATGCAAGGAGACATGCAAGCAATAGAATAAAGAGAAAGAAGAAAAGAAAGAAGAGAAAGAGAGAGAGATTTGACTCGTGCGTCACGGAGAGAAAACCATTATTCGTAAATTATTTCTGTCTGTGTAGCGATTGTCGCATTGCGTTCGTTTCGTGATCTCGTTTATCGTATCGTCGAGGTGAATACGGTCATCCGTAAGTTATCTCGCGACCGTCTGACCCGGTATACTCGATCTATTTAACCGTTACGGCGATCAATTACCTCGCTGGGCTACGCGTATCTTTTGCGAATGTAAATTTCAGCGGAAAATAAGTGAAGGGAGCGAAGAGGACAAGTGAGAGCGTTCGCGGCCCGTTTGTGATTTTTCACTTTGTGACTTCTGCACTTTGGCCTTTTCTCTCAGTGTATTCTAAGGGAACTTTAAATATTCTAATATTACGTATATTCTGTTTATACGTAATAATATTACGTATTTTCTGTTTCATTTAAATAAACGTCCACGCGGGCAGCGTAGTGACGCGAGTGTGTGTGTGTGTGTGTGTGTGTGTGTGTATGTGATGGGTGTCGCAAGAATCGTACGGTACTTCACTCGAACGCGAAAATCGCACTTTAAGGAACGACGGGTCGTTCTGAAGAAACGTGCGAAACGACGCGCGTTCAGCAGCGCGCTCACATTCGTAATCAGTGATGGATGGAAAGAAAGTCTTTTCCAATTACGCTCAACGTCCGCAGAGGAAGGTTATAAATCAACGGGAGCGCGGACGGCTGAAGCTCGGCGCTATTATTTAATCGTTCGCCAAAGTTTCATTTCAGATCTCGGCTTCGTTAATCTCTACGACGGAAAGTTAATTGCGAAGCGGCGGGTATCTTCTCGCGCGCGCGCAAGCCCACTTATCTCTCGCTGCGCAAAATAACGTCGTTGCAAAAACAACGATAAGCGCAATTGCAGAAATAATAAGTTGAACGGCCGCGTGTACGCACGCATTTCGCGTGTTATGCTGGAAAACAATAACGCCGCTGAGAATGCATCGACGCTGCCCGCTTTGTTACACGAGGAACAGAAGTTTTCACGTAACACGAGTATTCGTTCGGACTGAAAAAGTCCGAGGCTTTCCAGCAATGGGACTTTGTCGCATCGAAAACGTATTCACGCGTGAAAGAAATGCTCGCAAAAATGGGATGTTGCAGAGCTTCTTGAAACAAAAAGTTGGAATCAAATTTTTTGTTTTAATTTTTCAATAAAATATCGCAGAGCTTCTCGAGACAAGAAATTGGAATAAAAGAACCCCGCACAAAACCTATGGAAAATGGTTTTCGGTCAAATTGACTGAAATTTCACTATGTTATAGTTTTCGCCATGCTTATCATTGCACCAAGTCCCAAAAGTCAATATTTCCCAAGATATAAAGGGTCAAAGTAGTGAAATATGGTCATCCGCAGTAGTAAGACGTATGTTATAAGTATAAGTGATACATTGATATTTATTCACGAAATAAATAAAAATCGATTTTTACACATATATATGTAATAAATATTTAGTTTCGCAATATTTTTAAGATCTGAAACAGTTTTTTGTAAAACTTATATTTTTCGAGATATTTCACCGGTCCGATACTTTTGCCCCACCCTGTATATACATATACATATATATTGCGGAACTAAATATTTATTACATATATATATGTAAAAATCGATTTTTATTTATTTTTATACTTATAACATACGTCTTATTACTGCGGATGACCATATTTCACTACTTTGACCCTTTATATCTTGGGAAATATTGACTTTTGGGACTTGGTACAATGATAACTTTTTATCAGCATGGTGAAAACTATAACATAGTGAATTTCACAATTTGACCGAAAACCATTTTCCATAGGTTTTGTGCGGGATCCTTTACCAACTTTTTTGTTCGAACTGCTTGATTTTTTGCCAGTACGTATGAGAAAAAATCTCGTTGTATCAGCGTGAAATTTGGTTTTAGTGAAAGAAATAATGCGTTTTGTTCGGAGAATGCAGAATTTCTGATGGACCTAAATTTGATTTTACGAGCCGGAAATTCCTTCGACCGAAACGTTGGCTCGTTCATTACACCTTCACTATCTTTCCATGTATTACTCGCGCAAAATCCCTCTTTATTTCTTCTTGTAAGACACACCGGTTCGAGTTTATCACTCAATTTGGAAGAAACGCATACCAACATACTCGGCTCTGTGCATCGACAGAGACCATGAGCCTCACGCACACCAATTGCCCGACTTCTCTATAAAGCAATACCGGAATCAGCCAAGGAAAAGGACCTTATCCTCCGCTCGCTGCATCATCAAGACGACCAATACGCGTGTTTCTTGCGCGATGTTCGATCGGAAAGGACGCCGCGAATCGAGCATTACTCATTTAAGCATCCGCGTGGATCGACATTGAACAGTCGCGCGAAATTTTCCGAGGTCAGAAGAGTAAAGTCCACAAAGCGTTTCCATCTCTGAAGGAAACTTTTATCAGTGGAGAACTTGATGATCGTACGTATTTCGCTTCTTTCTACGATGGAAACGCAAATGAATCGACGGTGCGCCGCAGTCGGCGCTGCGGTCGCGTTTGAGGCGGCATGTGTTATTATTTCTGCAAAGCGCGCACTTGTACAAGCGCGAGACGTTATCGCCCGGCGGAATCTACCAAAGATTGACCGCTGTTATCACGTCTACGTCACAATGAGGAAAAAGTGGCCGGGCGTTCAATGATCTCTCTTTTTATTTTCGTCGTGCGTGGCCGCGCACCGTCGTCGGCGACTAGATCGACAAACACTGTCTGCCTCGGGCCCAGATAAAAAGGATTACCGTGACGCAATCGCCCGCGCATCGATACAATAATATCTTGATTCGGCGGACGCTCTTGCGGGGACTTTTCGCATTGCGCGATTATATTTATAGTTGCCGAATAATCTGTCTCTCTCTTTCTTTCTCTCGCGCGCTCTGGAATCGCACGCCCGCGGGCCTGCAGATCGATGCGTTTTAAGCGCGATCGCAGCTTCCAAGGCGAACCGGCCGACTTCGTGCTGCTGCTGCTGCGGCTGTCGGCCCGGCGTTCACCGGCGTTTATTTTTTTGTTCTCTATCTCCGAAACGAGAAATAAAATCGAAACGCTCGGACACGCCGCGCGTGGAAAGAAAGAGAGACACGGTCCTATCGATTGTTACTGCATTCGCGGGAAACAGTCACGCTTAAATAACGAAGAACCAGCGCGCGCTTTTCCGCGGCTCTCAATTCTGAACTGAGGTGCTTCCAGGCTTGAAATTACGTCACGACTCGTTGGCGAAGTTATGAAAAAGAGTAAGTCTGTTTCAATTAATTTTCCTTCCCTCCTCTCTGTCTAACCACAACTCTGTCTAACTCTCGCAATCTAGACAGGAAGGACTATAAATTGCTGGTTCGCGGGGTTACGTAATGAGTGTCGGTGTGTGACTCGGCGATACAGTCTTCTCGAAGCCTCAATTGAATCGCGCTTTAGAGAACGATATCGTGAGAGAAAGAGAGAGACAGAGAGAGGGAGAAAGAAAGAGAGAGAGAGAGAGAGAGAGAGCGAGAATGAAAGACGTTGTCTCTCGCGCTCTCTTTGGATGGGAGGATCCCTTGGTCGCCCGATACCCTTCCAGGGCACGGCACGACTCTAATGACAAACGCCCTGGTATCAGTCGCGCGATTACGTCTACCGGCTTCTTCCTCCGCCTTTCCTCACCATCTCGTCCGCGACGGTCGATCGGGCGTGACTTAACTTAACGACAATGCACTTTGTTCGTGGACAACAAAGAAGACCAACGAGGCTGCGAGAGAACGAGGACGCAGAAGGATCGGGGAGGAAGACGGAGGAAGAGAGAGAACGAGCGAGAAGACGGGGTGGCGAGAGAGAAAGAGAGAGATTCGCGCGCGGCGACGAGAGGAGCGGGTTTCCACGCGATGCGGCGGTCGGGGAGGGCGGAAGGAAGGGTAGGAGGGAGGGGTCGCTCGGCAGGGCCTTGGGCAGGCTGTCCTTGACTCAGCACAGTTACCCCGGACCGAAGTGTGACGTCATTCTGCATAACTCGCCTAATTGCATCGTTGCTGCCGCTGCGCTGCACCATACTCCGACTCCCTCCCCCCATACTTCTCCTCCCTCCGACGTTCCCGGCTTCGACTGCCCCCACCGAGGTACCGCCGC
>NW_022639527.1:1518957-1554674 GCF_010583005.1 Odontomachus brunneus | reverse complement strand
AGAGAGAGAGAGAGAGAGAGAGAGAGAGAGAGAGAAAGAAAGGAAGAGAGAAAGAAAGAAAGAGAGAAAGGACGCAGAGTCGCGTCGTCGTGGGTGAGCATTGCGTTTTTCTCCAGAGCGCGCTGCATTTTTGTGCAGCGCGATATATGTTAAATTTCCAATTATACCGACGCGCTACTACTTTTCATTAGCCCTCAGTTGTAATAATTGAAAGCTGCAAATGGAGCGTTATATGACCGCGGGGTTAAAAGCTTCACGAATCAACATTTTATGTTCCTCGGAAATTCTATTTATACTTCACGCGCGTTCGGAGAGCTACCTATTGCACGTTACATATGAAATGTGTATCCACATGATTGTCAACGATATAAATTAACATTGTCTTGTATTCGTTATATTTGTGCATTTATTACAAGTACATTCGTACTCATTTTGTTCTGAAATACACGACTCCAGAGTTCCCGACTTCTTTCCCCAACATATTCGTCCCTGACGCGGATATTGCAAGGTATTATAAGTGCCGCGATGCTACTTATCGCGGTATCGCGCGGCGAGTATTCGAGCCGCGTTTTGCGCACGGCATTCCGCGATTCCGTATTCATATTCGTTAGCATGTATCGCACCTGTCCACCTCGTACGAAGCGGCGCGGCGCCGAATAATTTATTCCGGGAGTGTATCCGGCCCGTGGTTTCGCGATATGGTCGCCTCGCGGAGTCGGTCGCGAGTCAATGACATCATTAAGCGCGGAGCGTGTGCAACGTAGAACGACCCTGGCAATGCGCCGCACTGGCGAAATACTTTCTCCACGGCATCTCTTATCGGCCTTCTCTCTTGCGCGCTAAGTAATCGACCGGTCGTTCGACGCGTTTCCATCATCTATCTCGGATAAGTGCATTCGCGTGTTCAGAGCGACGCGAATCCTTCTATTCGACAATCGCGAAGAACGAAGATACACACGAGAACAAGAATCCATACACTGAGAAGAAGAGTATCTAACAAATACTTGTGACCTCAAAAGAGGGTTCCTGTAAAACCAAAAAGAAAAATATTCCAAAAAAAAAAAGAATTCTAGGTGCAAGGTGCTATTCCCAGTATAAATTCCACGTTCCAAGCGCAAACTCTTGCCAAAAGAGTATTCCTCTTCCATTCAAGTTAACCATTAATCAGAAATCTATCAAATGTTATTCTAACTTCTCCCTCTTTCGAGTCAATATATTTACTCTCGCGAAGCAGAATGCTCTCTTAATAGAGGAAACTTCTATCAAAAACAAAATTCTTACTGCAAAAAAGGGATGAAATTCCTGCATTTCTAGGACTATATTGCTTGGAATAGTTTCCCTTGATTTTTAAAAGAATGTTCTCGAGAATAAGAGAACCCGCTACAAGTAAGATTGTACTTTTTCGAGTAAAAAATTTCCGCCCTCATCGATGAAAAATTCCTAAAGAAAACATCGTGTCGCGAAAGCGAGCCAGAGCCTCTCGAGTCGTGGAGAAAGGATTCGAGAATTAGAGGGAAGGATCAGAGGGTTCTAAATATGCGCGGCCGGCTTTCCTTGGCCCGAAATATTTTACGGCTGCCCCCTTCCCGCCCCCTTGTACCCCTCGCCCTGCCTCATCGGACGGTGGCTCCTCTCGTCCTCGCGAAAACGCGACCCTGAAATCGTGCCCCTACCTCGGGCTCGGGAAAAAGCCGGGTGGACGGCGCGCGAGGTATCGTTACGACCCTGAATTGATCCGTATAGCACGTCGTCGCGGCCAGCTGAGAAAGAGAGACCAGAAAGAAGAAAGGAGTCATCGACTCGCGTTTGACTTGGCCTTCGGCTATTACCGCCGCGGCTGCAGCCAACTGCGGCGCAACGCGCCACGTAGATAAACAAAGTGTCCGCCGACAGACCCCCCGCACCCTTCGCGGCCACCCATCCCGCCCCCGATCCGCCCGACGAAAATAGGCGATTATCGATCGCAGGTTCGCCTTCGACGGCCGATGATCGCGGATCCGGATTGTCGTTCTTTCTCTCTCTCTCCCATCCTGGCGTCACGGCGACACGACGACGACGACGACGACGACGACGACGGCGCGTTGTGATCGTTACACAATTTATTCGACCGTTCTTGCCGGTTATCCGGTGCGCGTGGTGCAACTCGCTAAAGAGAACGCCAACCGCATGCACTTAGCGTCCGGACGCGCTCGTCCGATTCTAAGCTTTATCGTGCCTGCGCGCGAAGGTCACGGTGCGATGTTATTTTAGCACGAGAGAAAATCGCAGACTCCCGACCACGTTTGGCGTTGAACGCGCGCGGTCAAGACACGGAGACCTTTGGCCCTATATTGTAGGCCCGTACTGATAGTCATTAAGGGAGAGTGGGGCAAATAGTGACGGATTTCTTTTTCTCCCTCGTGTAAGCTATTTTCAAGTTGTCAAGATCGGATGCTTTACTAAAACTTTGCACCTTCAATTATACGAAAAACTTAAGTACAAGACCCATAAGTCTTGTAAATAGAATAACTAGATTTTCATAGAAATTAAAATCTGCATTTTGTCACTATTTGCCGCAGTGTGGGGCAAATGGTAACAATTATGAGAAACAGTCCTGAACTTTCATTCAGTCTCTCTTTTGATGATGTGTGACTAAATAAAAATTGAAATATAATTTCTTTACTGCCATACGTAAGAATTTTATTAAAACAAATGATGTATAAAATCTAATTTGGGTGAAATAATATGACGTGCTTTTGGAAAGTGATTTTTCAAATTACTTATTAATATTTTTTATATTTAAACCTAGCTTAATGGCTTTTAAGTTACACCCAACAAAATAAATGGGAAGAAATGCTATTCAACTAACACTGAATAAGTCAAGTAACGTTACTTAAAATTTGTCATTCTTTGCCTCAGGAGTTGCCTCTTCTTTTAAAATACTTAAAACAATAAACGAATTGATATATACATATAGAGGTTAGATCACACTAGAAAAAACACATCGTACAATGCTGAACAGGTAAACCTCATTTAGGGGTTCGCGAGTTAAAACAATCTAAATAGAAATACCCGAATAAGATTCAGATTTTACCTTATTTCACAAAAGCCAAAATTTTAGGCTTCTTTATTAGCTATGTTTGGCTTAGCAGTTTAGTCATTTTTTTCAAAGATGATTAGATATTCGAGAACTCGCTATTGATGGTGATAGTAGCATAGACGCGGGAAATATAGGAAAAATTTAAACTATCACTATTTGCTCCCTTCTCCGTTACTTGAAACTTGTCTCAGCCCGCACAAAAATTTCCCAATATTTTACCAGATGCGTCACAATTAGAATATCCAAAAAATTTTTATCATTCCACAAATTGGTTATCCCATTATCAACTGCAAATTAAATTAAACAAATGAGACAGGTTTCAAATAACAACTATCAATTCGAGCCTATGTCGCGTTTCTTAGGAACAGTATCGCGAGGTTTTTTCCTTTTTTCCTTTCAATTAGCGCGATACAAAGAACGGCCACCGAAGTGGCTTGAGAAAGGATTAGGCCGTCAGGATAATGGAAATATTTTTTCCTACGGCCTCGCGGTGGTTAATTAACGTTCGACGGTAATTACTCCGCGTAACTTCGGCGCGGCGTCGCGCCAACGTAAGATCGGTGAAGAACGAAAGCCCGGCTGAACCGAGGGTTCGACAGGTGTAAAATGATGAGCGCGCGAGAACGCGATGTACAAACGGCCGTCATTACGCGCGAGCGTGTAATCGACAGCGAAACTGACGTCACTGTCTCTCGAATGGAATACAATTATCTTTATTGCATCTCCTTTTCGAGGACAATCGTCGCGCCTCGCGACTCGCTGGGCTCGATCGAGCCTGTATTCGCGAAAAAGAAAAAATGCCCAAGGACGGGAAGCGAGATGGAGTCATCGGAGAGCCGCTTAACGTTAAACGCGACGTATCGGCCCGACGCGAATGCACGACCCTTACGAAGAACTCGCCATTTTTTCCTAGAACTGCATAATACGCTTTACGGCAAGCCATCAAACCGTTTGTGTATGTCAATGAACATTCATTATAATTGACTTCTACCATATGTCTTTAGATACGTATTTAAAGCCGTGATTACCCCAAATTCCTTAATCCTTGATTATTCCAAATCCTTTTCTTTACTAACAAGGAACACTAGGAAACTCAAGAATTCAAAACATTCTGAAACTTTGTGTGCAAGTAGAGTAGTTCATCCGTAACACGAAACTATTTTTTGTTCGTGCGGAATTACAGTTTTAGGGGGTAAAACACCCCTTTGAAAAAAATCGGTTTTTTTCTTTTGAAGCGAATATCGTCGAAACTATAAGAGATCGAACAAATTTTCGAAAGTAAAAATTGAATGATTTCAAGAGTACTTTAGAACTATAATAAACAAATTTTTTTTAATTATTTATTTATTGTATATCCCAACCCCACCTCTATTTTAAAAAATTTTTTTTATTATAGTTCTAAAGTACTCTTGAAATCATTCAATTTTCACTCTGGAAAATTTGTTCTATCTCTTATAGTTTTGACGATATTTTTTAAAAGAAAAAAACCAATTTTTTTCAAAGGAGTGTTTCATCGCCTAAAACTGTAATTCCGCACGAACAAAAAATAGTTTTGTGTTACGGATGAACTACTCGCACACAAAGTTTCAGAATTTTTTGAATTCTTGAGTTTCCTAGTGTTCCTTGTAAGATTAAACTTCTGTTCTTTATAAATTACTACTTTTTATTTTCTTTTCACTCTTTTGCGTGTTTTATATATATTCATGTTTATAATTCTGATTTTCCCATATTTTTCTTTTCTTTTTCGTGTATTATGTTGCTTCTTAATTTCTTTCCTTCAAAAAGACATATTTCCCCGGTTTAATTAAATAAATAAGCTGCGACGGGCGTGAGTCACGCGGTAGAGACTCGAAGAAATCGCGTATCCAACGGCCGCGACAAATTCAACTGCTGTTAATGTGTAACGATCGTATCCCGTTGCGTTATTCATTAGCGCGTCGTGTAAAAAATTATATCCAATTTATTCATGAGCGTTGAATCGTTCTCTCAGTCGATGGCCAGTTTGCGCGAACGGGGTCACCGGTCTACTTCGAAAAATGAAAAAAGGAAGCGCCGAGTGCACGATCGACACAATTTGCCATGCACGACGCAGAATTTGACGACCTATTGACATTCGTCGCGTAAAACGAGACAGCTCGCCGGCGAATTTGACGCGCATGAGAAGATTAATTAGCCGGTCCGCGGATTTGAATTCGCGTCAATAAAATCGACAACCAATGGGAATAACTTTCTTCTTCAATAATGCATCAGCCGTCACCTTTCGCCTTTAGCGGCTGAAACGCGTCATTATTATCGTATCAATTATTCCTGTTTTCCTCGTCGGAGGGAAATGTGTAAAAATATACCTGAGCGCAATTAACAAATTGATCGGGAACGTCGGCAGTTCCGACTCTTTGTTTCCACGATCGCGATCAGTCTGTTTTTTTCTGACCGGCGACTACTTATCAAGGAGAAGTTGAAAATTTTGTCGACAGAATACTGACATTTTTCTGCAAAGTTTACGTCGTATTGGTTGTAAAACAGAATTACAAATGCTTTTACGCAATGAAAGTAAAAATAAATAGGAGCATTGCTCGATATGCGGCGAAAGCGAGAAAAAAAATTCTAATGTAAAATCTCAAGTTGCCAGTTAGCGTAATACTTGCCTAATCGAAAAGTTTCGTAGTTTGTGCGTATCGAAAGTGCGAAAACAGAAAAACTTTGAAGAACATTGCTTCGCATCTAAATTCAAAAGCTTAAGAATATCGGAAAAATTTGCAGAAAGTTTTCTACACATGCGTGGTGAAATTTTCTGCTGAATATGGTAAAACAAAACAACATATATTTACGCAAGTTCTTTATGTACAGGAAATACGAAAAGGATAGCGTGATTGTATTACTAACAATCGTCTCTGAGTTACCGATATTGTTCGACTTCGTCATGGACTTCAGCATCCCCTTAAACGACCGCGGCCGTGCGATTGTTATACGCGGCCGAAGTTTTTTATCTTCCTTTTGGATTTATCTTTAATTTAATAATATCCTGAATTTCAATAAGGGGAGAGGGAGTAGAGGAAGTTCGCGTAGAATTCGCGTTATACGCGAACGGGAATTTACAGGTGTGCATAATTCATGTCCGCAAGGCGCATCGCTTTTATTCGCAAATCGTGTATATATAATTACGATTGGCGTGATGCCTCGCGAACTCGGCGAGAATAATTTATGCAAATTGTTTCGAATAAAAGATTAATCGCTGCTTAACGACCCTTCGTAATATATATGTGTGTATGTATAATATCACAATCAAAAGGAAGATATATATATGTATATATGTATATATATATATATATATATATATGTATGTATATATGTATGTATACATAGCCGTGGGCGATAAATAATTACCGGGTAAGTTCGAGCTCCCGATCAGAGTTTACGTGTTTCGCGACAGAATTCATTATGTTATTCCCGATTATCCGTTCACTGTAACGTTCTCGTCAAGCCCAATATATTAATCATATTTACATTATATGATACTCTCCGCGCGTTTATTGGGATTTGCTGCCATCAAAACGAGAAGCAAAGAAACAATATTGGAGAAATGTAAAAAAATCTCCATAAAATAAAATTAATGAAATAATTTAAGCAAAGAAAACTTGAATCTTTCAAACATGTTATGGATGACAAATATATCAATGTGAAATCAATGTAAAACAACGTGGAATAATAATAATAATGTGAAAATGTACACGGTGGATAAAAAAGTATTCGCATATTTCGCGTCTGCTAGAATTTATTTTGAAAATATTAGAAAAATATTTCTAAATGCTCCCTACATACTCAACACTGAGACTATTTATAACTATATAATTACACGAAGAAATAATTACTATAAATAATATCCAGGAGAACAATTTTCTTATTAAATTCTACTGTAATGAATAATGATAATAACCTTGTATGCATGTTACTATTTTGGTATTTAACTGGTTATATATACCAACAATTAGTTAACTGGTTATGTATATTAACAATTAGTTAATTAGTTGGTATTTAACTACTTATATATCAAAAAATATATCAAATAATATAGCTGGAGCCTAAAAAATAATTTTAATAAGATTAACTATTTGTTTCTCTTAATGAGTATATTTACAAGAATCCTCTGCACGATCCGGCAGAAGAGATCTACATTTCTTTATGATGATATTTATACTCAATTTTTCGACAATATTTGTGGACAATATTGTCACGAAGCAGTTCTTTATGACAAACTTTGTAACAATATTTGTCGAGTTGAATTATCACCAAAGCGAATACTTTAGTGTATTTCGCGAATACCTAGGTTATTCACCGTGTATATTTCCCCGAGTCATAAAATTCTCCAACCTCTAAAGTATACAAGCCACCCTCTGTGGCTTGGGTCTACGTCATCCTCACAGTGCCTCGT
Organism: Odontomachus brunneus; assembly: GCF_010583005.1. Taxonomy (NCBI): domain Eukaryota; kingdom Metazoa; phylum Arthropoda; class Insecta; order Hymenoptera; family Formicidae; genus Odontomachus; species Odontomachus brunneus. Next base: position 1,547,166 of record NW_022639527.1, on the reverse strand, counting down.
ACTTCACTTCGCGGCACCAGGCGCATTATCACGCAAAGTTTCACCCTCGCTGTGCGCGCGCGAAAGATCAATCATACACGCGAGACAAAAGGGGGAGGAGAGGAAACGCGCGGCACCACACTGTTACGGCGAGAGGGTATCGCAACCTGTGAAGGCGAAGGCGCCCGGAGAGGGTTAACGAGCAGTTATACCAATTCACGTCATCGGCCGCGCCAATTTTTTGCGCGCGTGACGGGCGAAACGAGCTGTCCGCCCCGTGGATTTGCGAGACCCAAAAGAATTCCTCAGATTCGCAAAGATCCGGATTTAGTCTCTCGCAAACGAGAGAACAGAGACAGAGAAAGTGAGAGTGAGAGAGAAAGAAAGAGAGAGAGAGCATAAGAGAACACGAAAAAAAAAGATTTGCTAATATATGGAACTAAAAATATTAACTGTAGAAGCAAATTTTCTTGCTTTCACAGCAAAGTTAATTTGCTAATATATATATATTACCAAATCTTTTAGCTATCACAACTAAATAACTTTGCTATGAAAGTAAAAAAATTTGCTCCTGCAGTTAATAATTTTACTTGTCCATATATTAGCAAATCCTTTTTTTCCGTGAAGGAGTGATCGCGGCGAGGTCCGGCCCGATACGGGCAAGAGAGTGCGCGCTGCACTCCGCGAGTGCAACGTGCAGACAGATGCGAGCGAGCTTTATTGGGAGCGTCTGGCTGCAGTTTGGCCGTCCGTGACTACGCGACTCCGAAGGTCCCCGGAACGTTGACCATTCGGCTCTTAAAGGACTCTGCCCGCCAAGGTCACCTATTGAGACTGTCCACCTCGTCCCGCTCCTCGTTGTACCCTTCTACCTCGCGCGTTCTCATCCGAGCCATCCGAGAGAGGAGAGCGCGGGCTTTCGAATTCGGCGGTCGTCTTTCTCGTCTCGAGAAACACGCGCGATCGCGCGGCCCCCTATGTGTGGTTTCTTTCTTTCTTTCTTTTTGACTTTCTTGTTTTCGGCGGCAACCGGACGAATTTGCATAGGCGCGTAATTGTTGTTGTTAGACTCTCGAGCGTGCTCTTTGTGCGTTTAAATCGACGCGCGATATTCGGGATTATTTACGCGTCACGTGCTTCTCTCCGGGAGCGGGGGGAAATGTTTCGCCGCGTTGAACACCAGACAGAACACCGCCGCCGATTCGCAAACGCATCCAACCATTGTGTTCCCGAGGCTCACGCGCATTTGACTCCAGGCGCATTGGAAATAAACGACGCGTGTATTCCAGCCGTCGCGTAACCACGCTGATCACGCCATTACAGTTCCGCGAACATTGATCTTTTGGCTGCCCGAATAAAAGCGCGAGGACGACGGCGTGCATCGATCACGATGGTAGACGGCAATAATAATAACAGTTTATTCTGTTCTAGGAAGTTTCCCGACGAAAACGATCTACAAAGATGAGCGAAGAGTGCGCCGAGACTGAGTACCGCCAGACGTATATTTGCGCCTCGGAAGAAAAAGGGCCATGCCTGAGAAATCTCAAGGCGAGATGAGGAATCTCAGGATTTATAAACACGGCAAGATCTAAATATTCTCTAAGGCCGGCCATCGCGTGCGCGTGTTTCGTTCCTCGATCATTCGCGCATTGGTTAACACCAAAATGATATTCATTTTATTTTGGATAAATGTGTTAATTTCAAATTTACTTTAACTAGATTTTATAATTTTCAATTCAAAAATTTGCCAATCCTTTTTATTTTAGCCAAAATAATCGACAAGTCTATATCAAAATTAATCATATGTGAAATCACACACACATACACAAACGAAAATTTTCTTTTATTAAAATAACATTTATTTTATTTTAACTAAATTTTAATATTATTTTCATTTTGATCATCGATTTCTAATTTAATAAAATTTTGCCAGAATCTTATTTTGACCAAAATAATCGACAAGTCAAATCAAAATTAATCATATATAAAATATATAAAATCATATATAAAATCACAAATAATTTCACTGATTGATAAAATTAATTAAACTTTGATGTACTGATCAACAATTAATTTCGATAATCGATTAAATTACTCGTGATTCCACACATAACTAATTCATTTTGATCGTTCGCTGGCCAATTATTCGAATTTAAAACTTGAATCGTTCAATGCGCGACGCTAATTAACGCGCTCGCGACGGAGGTAACAACTCCCGGGACTCTCCGAGTCTGTAACTGAAAACCGAAGAAATGCACGTTTGGCCCTTTTTCGTCTTCTTCTGCTCGCAAGGCACCAGAAATACGGCGAAGCGAATCGCGCGCGGCGGTGGGTGTCTTCCTCTTCTTCTCGCGGAGCGTTTCCCGGCGATGAAGCCATTAATCTTCTCGCTTACATCGGCGGGGCGGTAATAGTCGACTTAGAAAAGCGCTCACGGCGAGACGCGGCGTTTTACGATTTAGCGACTGCGAAATAAAGAGCGCGAGAGAACGACGAAGAAACGACGGGCGCGTCGCTAATGTCAAAGCGCAAGAATTAACAGCTTCCCGGCCTCCTCCTTCAGAGCCGACGCTTAATTCCCTCCTCGCCGATCGCGCGGCGAGAGATCCGGTATTACGGAGAGGGGGGAGGGATACATTACGACATATTACCGCTCGTATCTTCGGGCGCGGTGCCGGCGCGAAGCGGCCCGAAAAAAAACGACGTTTACTGCGCGAAGATCGAGCGAAGCACTCGCCATTTTTCCGCGCGCACCCTGCTGAATGAGACTTGAAGAAAAACGCGCCTGCTGACTCTCTAGTGTTCAGAAAGCTGCTCGGCCACTCGGGATTATCCAAGTCGTCAAGTTTCTAACGCTTTTAACGGCGACTCGGGGGACCTCGCCTTGACGCGAGCTTGGAATTCTATTCGACAATTCGCGAGAGGGAACGCTCGTGTTAATCACACGGAGAAAAATAATTTTGCTCTTTTAGCAAAATCGCCGTTGCTACTGCATATTTGTAGTGACATCAAAAAAATTTTGTTGACGTAAATAATTTTACAAATTATTCGTTATCAGAACAGAAGTAGTTTCGTTGCCAGGATAAAAAAAATTTGTTGAGTGTATTTGTCCTAAGAATCACGTTAATTTGCTATGAATGCAAAATAATGTATCCTTAGCAAATTTATTTGCTATCGGAGCAAAACTGCAACTGCTTATACAAATCCATCATAGCAAAATAATGTGTAGATTCAGCAAATTATATCCAGCAAATAGTGATTAGTACTTTTAGCAAAACTTTTTGCTGTCTAGATAATAACGAAAAGATTTTGCTAGACCAGCAGAAAATTTGCTGGACTAGCAAATTATTGTTCTCCGTGCGCGTTTTTACTTTCCTTCGATTTCACGTTCGTCGCGATAACAGGGTATCCTTGAGGAAGACGGTCGCCTTGAGGAGGAAGGTGGCTCGACCGCGCGGTGAAGTGGAGTGAAAAAGTTTCTACAAGCGCGCGGTGTCGGTGGCACATGTTTAATGAGATAAGTGCTATCAAAGAGATTGCCAAAGCTATCAATGTCTAACGTAATCTCAACTGATATATTCACGAGAAACGCAGATACTACTAGATATTCGTATTTACATTAGAAGCGGATCTCTTTCGTAAGTTTACGCGCAACCTATCATTACTGTACTCTTGGTTAAATTTGTCTTTCGCCACATTTCATCACTTGAATTATCTTCCCTGAAGAAATCGCCTCTCTCAAAGATACCTTGAGATACAGGGGGAAACGTTGAGTAGCTATGGCACTCGTTACAGCACTCGCCAGTTTTCAGTACTCTTGCTCAAATTTTATCAAATATTAAGGTGTACACGAAAAAAAATAATTTCGCTCTTTTAGCAAAATCGTCGTTGCTACTGCATATTCGTAGTGTCAGCAAAAAATTTAGTTGACGTAACTAATTTTACAATTATTCGTTATCAGAGCAGAAGTAGTTTCATTGTCAGGACAGAACAAATTTATTGAGTGTCCTAAGAGTCACGTTAATTTGCTATTGATGCAAAATAATGTATCCTTAGCGAATTTATTTGCTATCGGAGCAAAACTGCAACTGCTTATACAAATCCATCATGGTTCTTATAGCAAAATAATTTGTAGATTCAGCAAATTATATCCAGCAAATAGTGATTAGTAATTCTTAGCAAATCTTTTTGCTGTCCATATAATAACGAAAAGATTTTGCTGGACCAGCAGAAAATTTGCTGAGCCAGCAAATTATTTTTCTCCGTGTACGCGGATTTATTAATTATTTATCAATTATTATTATTTCTCTTCCTTTTAAATTTTTCTTTTAAATCCCCATACGCTTTAAAACCTGGTAGTATCTGCGCAAGAGCATCGATCATTGGACGTTTTCCCTGTATCACAAATTCTCGCCGTGATCCACTCTTTTTTCGCAATAAATCAATCATTGTGAGATGCAAACGTAGTGATTGTTTCCGAGAACGAAAAATACCTTTCGTCGTCTTTTGCATATTTTTCTCGTCGCACACGCAGAAAAATATCACTACTGCTAAAAGAAGCGATTAATCAGTTTACTTTTCTTTTTTGAGGCGATGGTAGCCTTCAACAAAAGATATTTTCCTGATAACAGTCTTAAAATATACTTGTGACGAATTTGAGATCGAACGTTCATTATCATGTATTCAAAGGAAGAATTTATTCTCTTTACAAAAACACATTGCGGATATATAAAATAATAAATTACCCAAAACAAGTAATATATATCTACTTGTGAATGCAGTACGCATTTTTCTGTGTGCACTTTCTCGAGTCAAAATTTTGATGCTACTTTGACGCTTTTAAGGATAGTTTGCGTCTACTTAGACAGTTTATAGCCTAAATCTACTTTGACGATAATGATATTTATTAACTTCTCTTTTAAACTTTTGACTCTACCTTGTCAAAATTTTGACGCCACTTTGACGCTCTTAAAAATAGTTTGAGCCTACTTAGATAATCTACAACCTGGATGAAACCTATTTTGACGGCATTGACACTCATTTCCGAGTCGAAATTTTGATCCTATGTTGAACTTTGAATTCTATACCGTAGTAGGAGTTGAGATAGCAAAGTAAGTTTAATTCTAATGATATAATTTACTCCTACTTTGACTCTGATGTCTGAAATATATGCAACAAATAAAATGTATATTTTGTATATATGACGTTTCTGTTTCGTTATTTATTAAATTTTTTAAATATTTCTATAAAATACATATATTCTATGAAGAAGCTAAAGCTTCAATAGAGGTTCGCAACCTACTTTGCTTCCTAAGATCCTACTATTATACAATCTATTTTGACGCTAAAGAAAGCGAAAGCGGAACATCATCAGGGTCAAGGTAGGACTAAATTACATCATTAGAATTAAACCTACTTTGTTATCTTAGCTCCTACTGCAGTTAAAATTCAAGGTTTAACATAGGGTCAAAATTTCGACTCGTCACGGAATTGTATCATCGGCCTCGAACAGAAAGAAAGAACGAAAGAACAGAGGAAAGATCCCGAGACGATGACGCAAATTTTGGACGTTGATTCTCGGCGCGGCGCGAGCGCACACACGCTGCGCTTAGATTCGCCGGCCGGCTGCTGCTGCGCGGCCCGAGAAGAACGAGGATAAAGACGCACGTGGATAAGTGAACGGGCAAACATCCCGTGACGCAACAGCAAACATATGAGTATCCGCAACGAACTTGCCGCGGCGGCGGCGGCGGCGGTGCAAGTGCAGCCGGTCGTTATCGCGCGTGTGCGAAACTCGCGTAAAGGTCGATGACTGAACGCATGACCGAGCGTTGCGCGAAATTTCGGGAAAAATGTCTGAATGGCCGGAAATGACTGCGCCGCGCAGCGAACGAGAGAGAGAGAGAGAGAGAGAGAGAGAGAGAGAGAGAGAGAGAGAGAGAGAGGAGTCGAGTTTAGGCGCGGGGCAATGGACTGTCGATCGCGGCATTTCGAATGTTGGACCGGAACGTCGCGGAGGAACGAAGAGAAAGCATAAAGAAAACACGTGCGCGCGCGCACGCTCGTTCGTGGTTTAAAAATATGAACTTTAGACAAACGTGCGCGTGCTCACGGCGGCTTTTGGCGGCCGGGATCGTTTAGGTTTCGTTCGGCGCCGACACGCGGTTATAACTCAACCCGCTGAATGTCTCACAAAAGGCGGGCGCCAGCGCATTTGCAGTTGTGCAAATTACCTCGCTGATACGACCGCGAGACGATGAATAGCCGGGAAAAAGACGGGGAGAGCTGTTTTTCCCGCATCCGAGGGAAGCAACCGAACGAAACAGACAGACCTTGTCCAGAGTTCTCCTAACCAGAATTAGGACAAAGCGTGATGATCCCTCGTTGGTCCGCATCCTGTCCGCCATCTTTAGGGATGACGTCAGCGGCAGTGAGAAACTCTAAGGGAAAATTCACATCTTGGGAGAAAACTGAAAGGCAGTAGCCAATCAGAACTCGCGCTCATAGAAAAGCAGAAACTGTCGACTACCAGCACGAGTTCTGATTAACTTCGACTTTTCTGTTTTCTGCCGAGGTGTAAATTCTCCCTGAGGCTGAAATGACGAAGCACCCTGTGCAACTTCTCTCTCTTTCATTCACTCCCTCCCTACAAATGGCGGACAATGTTCCAACTCTGTCTTGAGGAAGTCTGAGGAGCCCTTTCGCGATCTCGATCTTTATTACCGAGCAATCATTGGTTTATTTGCTCGTTCGCTAATTAACGGGGAAAATTTTCCGCGTTCTGCACGCGTAATAAATAAGCAATAATACGTTTTCCTCGATTGAGTAATTCATCTGGATAAATAAACCGCCCCGCGGAGGTAGACGCGCGAATATCCCCACGTGTGCAATTGTGCGCGCACATATCGTCGGCGAGAAATTTTAGATACGTTAGACTGATTGTATTTATTGATCGGCATCACTCAGAAGATAACAGGTTTGATGTTGCGTCATGCGATAAAATGCGCGACATTCCACGGCTCTGGCGAAACTCTACAGCGATAACTATTTTCCTAAGGACGTATTTCGCGGCATACATCCGTTGACGCAAAACCGCACACTTCTAAAATTCTACTCCCGATATTATTTAAAGCTCACCGTGTACGTCACACGTCGCGACAGGCCTGAGATAGTTTCGCTGTATGCGACTTAAGCAATTACGCGTTTAGATAAGAGTCACGTGTCTGCTCGGACGATTTTCCGAGAGTTCTTTTTATCGACGAAATGACGCGTTCGCAATAAAGGATGTTGCTAAATAACCCCACGAGCGGATACGTAAGATACGCTCATCACGAGGGACGCAAACTCGACGGAGGCAATCCGAAAGCGAGGACGAACGATTGTAACGCGATCGGCCGATTGCAGACATGCGGCAGATTCTTATGTGTCACGGTAAACAGATAAAAACCGACGATAAAATCGCGAGATCTCGCGATGCAAGTGAGGCTTATTAGCTGCAATCGCGAGTAAATCATGACGGCTTGCAAAATTCACATATGCGCAGTACGAGTTGCGCGCGAGCCGAGAACGCAACACAACAAAGGCAGAATCGGCAAAGAGTTGAGCAAAATACGATAAAACGATTTCGCGCTTCCTCCTCGCATCGATTTGTTTTTTTAAGATTCGCACAAATAAATATGCATTACATACACTTTGAAACACATCCGACGTCAAAAAACACTGCTTCTCGCAGTGAGAAAAAGAAATGATTAATCTAACTAAAATTATAGTTATATATATATATATATATATATATATATATACTTCCTAATCATATTTTCTGATTGCTTTAATGTTAGTAGTAATATACATATAAGTTTATCATGACTAACATTAAAATAGAATTTAATTGAAAAAAATGATTTTCTTGATCGTAAATTATAATAATTATTTTTTCGATTCAAATATCTTTTCTCGTGCGTCCCAATATACGCGATTCGATCGAAATTTTACTCGAGCCGCGTTATTTTCAGCGAAATATCGCCAACAGAAACAAATGAGATACGACTCGTCGGGTTTGCAAGACCCGTGAGAAATTCGATAATTTTCGCGCCGGCTTTCTTATTCTAAAAAAAAATACAAAAACGGGTAGACAAAGCGCGCGGCACCGACCGCGAGAATTTTTCCCGCAAGACAGCAACGTGGCACGACAACGCGCGATATTTTCAGTTCGGCGGGGCTAAAAACGCGCCGTGAATCTCGCTTTCCGCCGAAAGGCGGCTGCTCTCGTGCGCGATGCATTTGGGCTGTGCGCTCTCGGTTCAACGAGGGTCATTCCTGAGTCATAGACCGGACGCCCCGGGCCAATGCGCTTTATCTCCCTCTCTCTCCTTCTCTCTTTCACTCTCTCTCTATCTCCTACCCCTCCACCTCTCGCCCCTTTCCTTTCTCTCTCTCTCTCTTTCTCTCTCTCTCTCCCTCTCTCTCTCTCTCTCTCTCTCTCTCTGGGTCTCTCTCTTTCATCGCGAGCTTCGCCTGCCTTCCAGAAATTTCGATGACGAATTCCCGAGCGGAGAAGCCGCGAGGTACTCCTCCGCAGCGTCACCCGAATGATATAGCTTCGCTTGGAAATTTATTCGGGGTAACGCACGAGTTCTGCGAAAGCTCAACAGCCGCGAACGTCAGAATGTCGCGATATTGTTACAAGATAAAAGGCGAAAAAATTGACGCGATTTCGTTCGCGTGATCGAAGGTAACTTTAGAGCGCGATTGATAAGACAACACCACGTAATGCATCTGTACGCAATAAATGGCAACTAGATTTCGCGTGCGTCTATGCGTCTATAGCGACGTTAAACAATGGCTTCCTTTACGTCATGCCGCGAGTCACGGGGAAAAGGCTGCTAACATGGATTGAGAAAAGTTCTCCTCGCGAAATACATGTGACTCAGTCTATTTCGACAAATCTGTATTTTTTTAGAATACGTCCAATAACATTTACACGTCGACTTTTAGAGAGAAAAGAAAAGAGAGAAAGACAGGGGTCAATTATGAAATAGTAGTATCGAGTTTGCGTTTAGCTTTTGCTGGTATCTGTATTGTGCAAGTCCAACATTGTACACTGAGGAAAAAATCGAAGAAATAAAAAATATTTATTCAGTAAGCACTATTATAGAACATATTTACTAAACATATTTACTTATATTAATATATAAAATGTTTCTTAAATAAAAAAATATATATTTTCTTAAAATATCTAAAATATTATCTTTCTTAAAATATTATCTTTTCTTCATGAAAGTAGTCGTTTATTCTATTTAAATAAAAATCTTTTGATTAAATAAATACATTATTAGTAACTCCATTTATTTTTTTTAATATTTTCTCTCAATGTACTTAGTTGAACATAACACGTAATAAACCAGCTGCTAAACGCTGTAAAATGTTCAATTCTCACTCACCAATAGACAGTCGGTTTTTGAAAGAAGACACATGTTGAAAGAAGACTTACCTAGAACAATATAAACATACATTATAACTTAAAAAGTAACTTAAAAACAATAAACATACATTAAACCTTAAAAAGAACATAGCATGTCCTTTTTATTATTGCCAAGATACGAGATTTTTCAAAATAGTAAAGATACTAAAAATTATTTTGCAGCTGTTAAAATTTCAAAGACCCAATTTCATTAAGGATGTATATATTCTAAAGGATACGAAAAAATTATAATTCTAAAAATTTCTTAAAATCTCTATTTTTCTTCAATGAGTCTCGTTGTTACTTTACTCGAAAGACAATATAAAAAGTAGCAAAACAACTTATGCTTCTGATACGCCACGTGAATGTTCACAAAAACAGTTCAACGTAAATACTAAGCAAAAAAGAAAATCAAACAAAGCGCGAGATAAAGACTTTGCGAAATTATTGAAGAGAATATTGTATGAATTCATGGAAAAGCCAAGATCAGCACAACAAAAATTTATAAATTAAATATCACTACCCGGTAATATAAATATGCAAAATAAGCGCAATAAAATTATTACAATAGAATAAAGAAATATTCGCTTACCTGTCGACGTAGCGCCTCTGGCCTGATTCTGCGTCTCTCTCGTTGCACTTTCGACCCGGACAGTCATTCATTTCGCATACTCAATTACGATCGCGGATGCTAATTAATCGGTTTATTATGACGATCATTTCACTCGCGGACACACAGCATTCCCGACGATTATGGCAATGTACTTCAAACGCGTAAATAATACGACCGTCACTCATCGGCGTTTTCAATACACGTCACGCGATGTGCTTCTGTCTGTCAAAAAATTCAAAAAACGACGCCATGTCGGTCAAAATAGCAGGTTACCGGATTTACTTTTATACCGTATTGCGCCATGACTTCAGTAGCGTATGGTTACTTGAATGTTGTAAGTTATCGGCTATTACTCCTTCAATTATTATACCGCGACGATTATCCGAGATAACTGTTCAACAATTAGTCGATGTTAATGCCAAAATTGTTGGCGGAGCTCGAAACGACGCAACACGAAAAGCACGCGCCCTACATATACCTGAAGTCGAAAATATTTTAGCGACTAACGTAAACACATTTCGACGACTACATGTCGCTATATTCGATCTCCCCAATGTTTATTTACACGCGACATTATTTACTTTCAACGGGTAAAACAAGCGTGAAACGCGCAGTGACGTCGATCGATGGGTGTTAATGGAGGCTGCAACACGCAAAAAGATCGAAAATGATCGCGCAATGCATAAGGCCGGTTCTACATTAGTTGTAAGTTTCAAGATCGCAAATTGACCAATCAAGAAGAAAATTGACCAATCAGTCAATTCTTCTTTCTAAGCCCTAAGAAGAACGATCGACTGTGATCGTTAAATTTTTTTACAATCTTGCGATTTGCAACTAATGTAGAACCAGCTTAACAGACGCCGAAAGTGCGCGTCAAGATATAAATGGTGTCGCCACTCTACAACAATCGCTCTATATACTCCTCTCTCTCTTGCAAACCAACTAACTTTACTTCGCGAGATATGACGTCGCGAATATTTCCGGCGTCGTCTTGCCCCTCTGATTATTATTGAATTTCTAATTCCTGACTACGCCCGCGAAATCCAATCGCCCGATTTTACTACTGATTTTACGAGTCGAAGATAACGAAAACGATAGACGTGATCACGACACGATGCGACGCGACAAGCACCGGCTATGTGTAACGAAAAATGAGTTGATTACTTCCTAATGACGTACTTACGATACATCCCGAAGATTGTACGTCGCTACTTCGACACTCTCGACGCTTATTTAGGCGCGAGATTCACTTTCGGCGATTAAAAGGCACGTAAAACGCGGAATGATCTTGATCGATATGTCGTTGCCCGGCATAGAAAGGTCGAGAATGGACGTGCAAAGCATTATGGACGCCGAAATGCGCGCTAAAGGCCATCACACACAAAATTCCGTAAGAACTTAAATCGTAAGCGTAAGGAAATCGATCAATCCCAATCGAGTATTCGGCTCTTCGTAATAATGGAGGGGTTACGAAGAGCCAAGTGCTCGATTGGGATTGGTCGATTTCTTTACGCTTACGTTTTAAGTTCTTACGGAATTTTGTGTGTGATGGCCTTAAGCATGAGTGGTTTCGCCACTCTATAAAGACGTGCTCCGTATACTCTTCTCTCTTTTACAAACGGGCTGATTCTACCTCTCGATCTGACGTCGCGAATATTCCCGACATCGTCTTGTTCCCTCTCGCTCTGATTATTACCAAATTTATAATTCTCGGACACTAAATTCGCCAATCACCCGATTCTACTATTGCTTTAACGAGATGAAGATAATGAGAACGATAGACGTCAACATAATACGGTGTGACACGGCGCGAAAAACACGGATTGTATGTATGGAAATTTGAACGGATTACTCTATAATAACCTACTTACGATATGTCTTCACAATGGCACATCGCTATTTCGGCACTCTCAGTACTTATTTACGCGTGAAACTCACTTTTAACAGTTAAAAGGCATGTAAAACGCGAAGTGATGTCGATCGATGTGTCAATAGTGGTTGCTCGGCGTAGAAAGAACGAGAACGACCGCAGAATGGATCACCCGCAGTGCTGCTATCTCTCGGAGCGAATCGCTAGCTTAATCTCCATACGCGTATATGCCTATGTATTATAGCTTTTTCCGTGATTTTGTATGATTACACCTATACCGAAAATGCATGAGTGGACACTTCGATTAAGATGCCATCTTTCGAGTTTCTCGTTAAGTATATACCGAGTATATATCGTATCGTTCTTTCTCATTCCCACAGATTGACACCGAATTTCCAACTCCTATCCACTAAATCAGATGATCGTCCGATTCTGTTACCGATTTAATGTGTCTAAGATAATGAGAGCGATAAACATCGACATAACGCGGCAAGCACGGATTGTATGTACCGAAATTTCAGGGAATTATTCCATAATAACATATTTACGATACGTTTTCGCCATCGTACGTCGCTAGTGCAGCACTTCCTATTTATGCGCGAGACTCACTTGCGACAATTAGAGGGCACGTAAAACGCGGAGTGATGTCGATCAATTTGTCAACAGCATTTGCTCGAAAAACAAAAAGTACGAAATAACCACGAAACGTATGACCTGCACAGTGATACAAATTTTGGAGCAAATTTCGCCAACCTAACTTCCATATGCATGCGACTGCGACGTCGCTGTTCATGCGTGTGACGCCGAAAATCCATGTGATTGGGCACCCCGATTAAAATACTAATGCCATCTTTCGAGTTCCTTTGACACGTATACCGAGAGTATCGTATCTTTCTTTTTTACTCCCACAGATGGACATCGAATTTCTAATCGACTATCCGACTTTATTACGTCTACACTATGCCGGTGAAAATACCGAGGTTATATGACAAGCACCGGCTCGACACGATGAGTACCGAATAAGTATCGAGAAACGAAACAGTTTTTTGACTCTGAGTTAGTCCTAACGTGCTCGCAACACGTACACGACGATTGCGGTTCTTAACAATCGCGATCCACAGTCTGTCTTTTCAGCACTCGCGAATACACTCGTGAATACTCGCGATTCACTCCCGACGAAGAAGCGACACGAGAATCTATATCGATCCGCAGCGAGCGGTGTTTACGTAAAATGAGCGAATATTTTATTGCAAGTACGGCGCACATAATATTTCAACAGGGAAGCTAGTACGGCGCTTCTTATTTATGCGCGAGACTCACTTGCGACAATTAGAGGGCACGTAAAACGCGGAGTGATGTCGATCGATTTGTCAATAGCATTTGCTCGAAAAACACAAAACATACGAAATAACCATGAAACGTATCACCTGCACAATGATACAAACTTTGCAAATTTCGCCGGCCTAACTTCCATATGCATGCGACTGCGACGTCGCTGTTCATGCGTGTGACTCCTTTTTTTATATCTTTTTATTCCGCGATTTTGCATCACTGCGCCCACGCCGAAAATTAATGTGATTGGGCACCCCGATTAAAACACTAATGCCATCTTTCGAATCCGTTTGACACGTATACCAAGAGTATTGTATGGCACATCACTATTTTGGTAGTCCCGGCACTTATTTACGCGCGAAACTCACTTTTAACAGTTAAAAGGCACGTAAAACGCGAAGCGATGTCGATCGATGTGTCAATAGTGGTTGCCCGGCGTAGAAACGACGAGAACGACCACGAAATAGATTACCCGCAGTGCTGCTAACTCCCGGAGCGAATCACTAGCTTAATCTTCATAGGCCCAGATGCCTCCTCTGTTATAGCTTTTTATGCCACGATTTTGCATGATTGCACCTATATCGAAAATGTATGAGTGAACACTTTGATTAAAATGCCATCTTTCGAGTTTCTCGTTAAGTATATACCGAATATATATCGTATTTTTTTTCTCATTCCCACATATTGACACCGAATTTCCAACTCTTGTCCACTAAATCCGACGATCGTTTGATTCCATCTAATGAGTCGAATAGAAAGAAAAGATGAGTGGTAAACACCGACACGACGTGGCAAGTACGCGTTGCATGTATGAGAAATTTGACCGGATTACTCTGTAATAACGTTCGATACGTCTTCGCAGTTGCACATCGCTAGTTCGACACTCACGACACTTATTTATCGCGAGACTCACTTTCCGACTTTATTACGTCTACACTATGCCGGTGAAAATACCGAGGTTATATGACAAGCACTCGACACGATGAGTACCGAATAAGTATCGAGAAACGAAACAGTTTTTTAACTCTGAGCTAGTCCTAACGTGCTCGCAACACGTACACGACGATTGCGGTTCTTAACAATCGCAATCCACAGTCTGTCTTTTCAGCACTCGCGAATACACTCGTGAATACTCGCGATTCACTCCCGACGAAGAAGCGACACGAGAATCTATATCGATCCGCAGCGAGCGGTGTTTACGTAAAATGAGCAAATATTTTATTGTAAGTACGGCGCACATAATATTTCAACAGGCAAGCTCGCGGGACACTGACCTTGGCATTACAGTACCCCCCCTATGTAGCGCGTATAGTACCCCCCCCCACCTCGCGCGGCGCTCAGGCGTAGCGTTATCTCACTCTTACGCGCAGCTCCCGTCTTAGCCACGCCCAAGGTGAATGCCCGGCGGAGAATGGAATGCGGCGAGACTCTCAGTAGTAAAAGTGCGACGCGGCGTATCGCAACGATTATACGCGTGATTTTTACACAGTACCGTGCAAAATTACGTCGCGGTCTCTATGCTGATCGTTCGTGAACAGTGTGTTAAAAATCGCGATCGTCGTGTACGTGTCGCGAGCGAGTAAGACTACTTTAGGACTACTTTAAAACTACTTTAGGACTGTTTTAAGATTAGGCTTAGCAGTGAAAAAGCTTTCGGTTTCTCGACATATATTCGTCGCATCGTGTTGAACCGATACTGCTCACATAACCTCGTGATTCTCTCTCTCTCCCTTTCCGAATGGTATACAGGCTTTGTGAGTAGGCCCTTCACCACTTGCGTAGGTACCTCGTGATTATCGTCGGCACAGTGTGAACGTAATAAAATCAGTGATTAAAAGTTTGGAGTCCATCTGTGGGAATAAAAAAGAAAGACATGATACTTTCGGTATATATATGACGCGGCTCGAAAGATGGCATTAGTGTTTTAATCGGGGTGTCCATTCATATGGATTTTCGGTGTGGTTTTGCAGCGATCAAAATCGCGGAATTGCAAGAACGATGCGCGGATTCTTGCCCAGTAAACACAACGTTATATGTAACATACATGTTAGTTATAATTTCGTACTCAACGATGTAACTGTTATATAACAGTTATATTGTTGAGTAGGGAATTACAACTAACCTATGTTACATGTAACGTTGGGTTTGCTGGGTGGAGACACTTCTGACAAATTTCAGGTTTGTTCGCGTCGCATGCCCCAACGTGTTCCTACTCGCTCCAACGCACTCTGATTGGCTTACGTCACCACGCGGACCAATCAGAGTACGTTGGAGCGAGTAGGAGCACGTTGGAGCATGCGACGCGAACAAACCTTTCATGATCTCTTCTACTCGTCTATGCGATGCGCAGCTGTCATTGGACATCGATATCCACATTTTCGCGCTTTTGTTCGTCAATAGACATTGTCGGGAATGATGATCGGACAGATGTAAGAATTCGGAGTGATTTTCGCGTAAATACAAAAACGGGAGTGCCGAAAACAGATCGTCTCGTATCGAAATAAATTATTCCCACGAATACTCCACTCGTATTTCGATATACGCGACACAAGTGCTCGTGTGTCATGTCGAGAAGTGGCGACTGTCAAGATAATGCCAAGATAATTGTATCGACACGTTAAACATTGTTAGTACATCAGTCAGTAATAAAGAATCGGAAAATGAAATTTAGAAATAAGAAGAAAAGAGGACAAAATACGATTTTAGATCATACATAACGCGATGCTCCAATAGAGGGCAGTATTCTAAAAGTGTGACATCGTTCATGTAACTGCGTAGATTTTCGGCGCCGCAATCGATAACATGGACTAGTTGATGCTTTTGCATTATGTAACCGCTATTAACACTCCGATCAACGTTACTCCGCAACTTGCGCGTCATTTTTGTCGAAAGTGAATCTCGCTCGTAAATCATTATCGGGAGTGCCGCAAAAGCAACGTGCAATTATCGGAACGCGTCGTGAGCATATTAGTAGCAAATAATTTTCTCTTTGTTCAGTGCTTACACCCGGTGCTTGTCGCGACGTCGATATCTGTCACTTTCACTATTAAGGCCCAGTTCCACAACCTCTAGTTAACTTAACTGACCGGTTATTCTATTGGACTTGATCAATTTAGCATTAAGAAGAATCGGAATTAACCAATCACTGTTGAGACTTAACCGGTAGTTAAAGTTAAACGGGTTTTGTTTTAAAAGCTCTCTGGACTGATAAATGCGACGATCAACCAATTTCATTACTAATTTATTGAGCTGAAGATAACAGGCCAGTTCTTTTTTGAGCAACTTCCTGAAATGGGGCTACACTAGTGCGATAAGTTAGAATGAAACAGGTATATTTTGTTTCACTCTAACTTGTTGCATCAGTATATCTCAGTTCAGGAAGTCCTCAAAAGAAAGCAGGTTTATTATTTAATAAACTCTTATTAAATTAATAAGAAAATCGAACGCTCGTCGTATTCATCAATCAGAAATTAAAAATTTGGTAATAATCAGGGGGAAAAAAGACAAGACGACATTACTTACGGGGTAATGCATCGGTTAGTAAAAGAAAGGTTAGTATAGAACACGAAGTTGTGACAGAGCGACACCGTTGATATCGTGGCGCGCATTTCGGCGTCCATGATGCATTACGCAGACATTTTCGTCCTCTCTGCGTCAAAAATCGCCATTGACACATCGATCGATATCGCTCTGTGTTTTGACGTGCCTTTTGACTGTCGAAAGTGAGTCTCGCGATAAATAAGTGTCGTGAGTGTCGAACTAGCGATGTGCAACTGCGAAGACGTATCGAACGTTATTACAGAGTAATCCGGTCAAATTTCTCATACATGCAACGCGTACTTGCCACGTCGTGTCGGTGTTTACCACTCATCTTTTCTTTCTATTCGACTCATTAGATGGAATCAAACGATCGTCGGATTTAGTGGACAAGAGTTGGAAATTCGGTGTCAATATGTGGGAATGAGAAAAAAAATACGATATATATTCGGTATATACTTAACGAGAAACTCGAAAGATGGCATTTTAATCAAAGTGTTCACTCATACATTTTCGATATAGGTGCAATCATGCAAAATCGTGGCATAAAGAGCTATAACAGAGGAGGCATCTGGGCCTATGAAGATTAAGCTAGTGATTCGCTCCGGGAGATAGCAGCACTGCGGGTAATCTATTTCGTGGTCGTTCTCGTCGTTTCTACGCCGGGCAACCACTATTGACACATCGATCGACATCGCTTCGCGTTTTACGTGCCTTTTAACTGTTAAAAGTGAGTTTCGCGCGTAAATAAGTGCCGGGACTACTAAAATAGTGATGTGCCATACAATACTCTCAGTATACGTGTCAAACGGATTCGAAAGATGGCATTAGTGTTTTAATCGGGGTGCCCAATCACATTGATTTTCGGCGTGGGCGCAGTGATGCAAAATCGCGGAATAAAAAGCTATAAAAAAAGGAGTCACACGCATGAACAGCGACGTCGCAGTCGCATGCATATGGAAGTTAGGCCGGCGAAATTTGTAAAGTTTGTATCATTGTGCAGGTGATACGTTTCATGGTTATTTCGTACTTTTTGTTTTTCGAGCAAATGCTATTGACAAATCGATCGACATCACTCCGCGTTTTACGTGCCCTCTAATTGTCGCAAGTGAGTCTCGCGCATAAATAGGAAGTGCTGTACTAGCAACGTACGATCGTGAAAATGTATCGTAAATATGTTATTATGGAATAATTCACTGAAGTTTCGGTACATACAATCCGTGTTTGCCGCGTTATGTCGATGTTTATGGCTCTCATTATCTTAGACACATTAAATCGGTAACAGAATCGGACGATCGTCTGATTTAGTGGATAGGAGTTGGAAATTCGTTGTTAATCTGTGGGAATGAGAAAGAACGATACGATATATACTCGACATATACTTGACGAGAAACTCGAAAGATGGCATTTTAATCGAAGTGTCCACTCATGCATTTTCGGTATAGGTGCAATCATGCAAAATCGCGGAATTAAAAGCTATAATAAAGGAGGCATATACGCATTGGAGATTAAGCTAGCGATTCGCTCCGAAAGATAGCAGCACTGCGGGTGATCCATTCCGCAGTCGTTCTCGTTCTTTCTACGCCGGGCAACCGCTATTAACATATCGATCGACATCACTTCGCGTTTTACGTGCCTTTTAACTGTTAAAAGTGAGTTTCACGCGTAAATAAGTACTGAGAGTGCCGAAATAGCGATGTGCCATTGTGAAGACATATCGTAAGTAGGTTATTATAGAGTAATCCGTTCAAATTTCCATACGTACAATCCGTATTTTTCACGCCGTGTCACACCGTATTATGTTGACGTCTATCGTTCTCATTATCTTCATCTCGTTAAAGCAATAGTAGAATCGGGTGATCGGCGAATTTAGTGTCCGAGAATTATAAATTTGGTAATAATCAGAGCGAGAGGGAACAAGACGATGCCGGGAATATTCGCGACGTCAGATCTCGAGGGGTAGAATCAGCCCGTTTGTAAAAGAGAGAAGGGTATACGGAGTACGTCATTATAGAGTGGCGACACCATTCATGCTTAGCGCGCATTTCGGCGGTCGCATGCTTTGCGCGGGTATTCTCGATCTTTCCACACCGGACAACCGCCATTAACACATCGATCAAAATCGTTCCGCTCTTTACGTGTCTTTTAACCGCCGAAAGTGAGTCTTGCGCATAAATAAGTGTCTGGAGTACCGAAGCAACGATGTGTAACCCTCGGAACGTATCGTAAGTACGTTATTAGGGAGTAATCGACTCATTTTTCGCTACATATAGCCGGTGCTTGTCGCGTCGTGTCATATCGTGGCCGCGGCTATCGCTCTCGTTATCTTCGACTCGTTAAATCAGTAGTAGTAGTAGTAGTAGTTAAATCGGGTAATCGTTGGATTTCGTGGTCGGAAATTAGAAATTCGGTAATAATCAGAGAAAGAGAGAGAACAAGACGATGTCGAGGATATTCGCGACATCGATCTCGCGGTAAGAGAGTCAGTAAAGCCCATTCTACAATTGCGTAAGCGTAGTCGTGAACGTAAGAGTCGACCAATCCGAATGTTTTATTCACTGATTACTTTACTCTGATTGGTTGTCGTAATCACTTACAACTACTTATAACCGCGTTCACGCAATTGTAGAATAGGCTTTAGAGTCAGTAAAAGGGCGTCTACATTAAAAGTAAGTAATAAGAGTAAGAAATTGACCAACCACAGTCGAATATGAGACGAATAATCAACTATGGTCAATTTCTTATTCTTACTTCCTACTTCTTACTGCTTACTTCCAATGTAGACGCCCCTTAAGAGAGTCAATAAGAGAGAGAGAATGATATGTAGAGCGCGTCGTTGTAGAATGGCGATACCGTTCAAGTCTTGGCGCGCATTTTCGGCGTCCGTGATATATTTCACTGTTATATTCGATCTTTTCACGTGAAGCAATCGGCATTAATACACATCGATCGACGTCACTTCGTGTTTCACGCTTGTTTTGCCCGTCTCACGTGTAAATAAACATCGAAATAGTCGTAAATAGTGATATGCAATTGTCGGAGTATATTCATAAGTCGCTAAAATATTCTCGATTTTCGGCATATATACACCGTGCCTTTCGTGTCATGTTAGATTTTGTCTAAAGAATTTTTTGATTAATATCAACTCATCATCGAACAGTAATATCGAATAATCGCCATAGTATATTAACCCATTAAGGCCCAAGAGAAAACCGCTAAGAATATGCTTTTAAAAACCATCTAAATTAGGGCAAAACGTCGAAATTTGTTAAAAAGTGAAAAAAAATTTTTGTTGAATTTCAAAATTCAAGATGGCGGACCAATATGTCGGCCCGAAAATTTGAAATTTTGACTTATTTGAGTGAAAATCCGTATAGAGGGGGTTTTGGGTTCGCTGAGTATGAATATACACTTATTTTTTTTTTAATTTTTCAAAACATACTTTCATTGGAATAAATCAAATTTAAAAATTTTTGGCCGCCATATTGATTTTTAAAGTCAAAAAACCATTTTTCATTTACAGTCTGCTAAAGTATGATGTTTTATCCCAAAACAAACACCTTCGAAAGTTAGCTTATAATTTGGTTGGATTTTTCATCAAATAACAAAACTATGTCAAATTTTCGCATTTTTGTGCGGCTATATTGAATCCACCATTACGAATTTTGAAAAAATAAGTATATTCATACTCAGCGGACCCCAAACCCCTCCTATACGGATTTTCACTCAAAATAGGTCAAAATTTCAAATTTTCGGGCCGACATATTGAATTTTGAAATCCAACACAAATTTTTTTTTCATTTTTTAACAAATTTCGACATTTTGCCCTAATTTAGATGGTTTTTGAAAACCTATCCTTAACGGTTTTCTCGTAGGCCTTAATAGGTTAATATCAACTCATCGTCGAACAGTAACATCGAATAATCTCCATAGTATATTAATTGAGACGTATAATAGCTCGTAGCTTACGACATTCAAGTAACGGTACGATACTGGGGTCATGCTACAATACAGTATAGAATGTAAATTTAGTATGTTCTTTTGACCGAGCTGACGACGTTTTTTGAATCTTTCGACTCAAAAGTACATCGTGCCGTGACATATATTAAAAACGCTGGTGAGCGACCGTCGTGTTATTCACACGTTCAAAGTAATCATCGCCGTAATCGTCGCCGTATGTCCGCGAGTAAAATGATCGTCGTAATAAACGGATCAATTAGCCTCCGCGATCGTAATTGAGTGCATGAAGGACTATCCGAGCCAAAAGTGCAACGAGAGAGATGCAGAATCAGACCAGAGGTACTACATGGATAGGTAAGCGAACTTGTTTATTCTGTTATAACTCTTTTATTACGCTCAATAGTCATAACAGCATTACCGGCATCTGGTGATATCTAATTTTTTTAATCTTGTGTCGACTTTTCCGCGAATTAATACAATACTACTCTCTGCAATAGTTCTGGAAAATCTTTATCTCGCGTTTCATTTGTTTTCCTTTTTTTCTTAGAATTTACGTTGAACTGTTTTTGCGTAGCATAACGTATCCGATTCTTTTTGCACTTACTTTTTTTGTAAGATAACAAGGTGAGTCATTGAAGGAAAATAAAATTATAAAAGACATAAAATTATAATTTTTTTTCTCATGTCTCTTTTTGAATATATGCATTATTGACTAAAGTAAACCTTTGACATTTGAACATTTATATGACAATATTTGATGCCTTTGTCAGTTAGAAAAATCTCGCACCTCGGCAAGGATAAAAAAATATGTTATAACGTATATTTATATTGTTTCAGGTGCTGCATATTACGCTCTATTCTTCAATATTCCGATAAATCTTCCTTCAACGTGTATTGGTGAGTCTTATACGAAAATTTTACAGCGTGTAAAGGGATGCTGAAGCTAGAAACTATCGACAGAATATTGACATTTTTCTGCAAAGTTTATGTATTGGTCGTACAAAATTTATTGCAAGTTTATATATTGGTTGTACAAAATTACAATTTTTATGCAGTTAAAGTATGTACAAAAATAAATAGGAGCATTGCTCAATATATGATAAAAAACAGAAAAAATTTTTTAATGTAAAATCTCAAACTGTCAGTAATATTTGTCTAATCTAAAAATTCCATAACTTGTACATACTTATACATACAAAATGTAGTTGCTTCAAACAGGAAAATTTTGGGAAACTGCTGTATCTTTGTATCTGAATTCAAAAGCTTAAAAATATCGAAAAATTTTGCAGAAAGATTTCTACACATGCATGATTAAGTTTTCCGCTGAATGTGCTAAAACAAAGTAACATATTTACATAAAATCTACATATATACAAGAAATATAAAAAAAATAGCGTAATTGTGTTAGTGACGATTGTCTCTGCGTTATTGACATTGTTCGAGTTCATCATTGACTTCCGCATCCCCTTAATAGCTGGTTTGTTATATTATATTCAAATAAGTATACTGGAAAAGAAAAAATATCTAAAAAATAAGAAATATTTTTTTAGTAGATACTAATACTAAATTTATTTAAAAACCAAAGATTTTTTATTTAAATAAAATAAACGATTACTTTGATGTGAAAAGCTAATGTTTTAAGAAAATTTAGAAAATTAAAAAAATGTTTTAATGTCGTAAGAAAATATATTTTTCTTTGAGAATTTTTATTTGAGAAATATTTGATATTTATATTTATGAATTATTATATGAATATTATTATAGTACCCATCGCACAAATGTTTTCCTTTTTTTGTTTTATTTAAATTATTTAATTGTTTTATTTCTTAGATATTTTTTTCTTTCAGCGTGCTTTGGAAAGTTAGTGATGTCTTTGCAGTATATATGATTTCAACTTTCTATTTACGCTTTATTACGCTTGTTGCTTAAAAACAAAATAACAAACAACGAGGCAGGGCGAAACGTTCGCGACAGTGAATCGTAGTGACGAGTGTTATCCGACCGGAACAGCGATCTGACGGGCCGCGATCGTTTCATAATTTTCTGGGCGGTCATGACAGAGGCTAAAAGTCTCGCGCGGAACAAAAGAGCGAGAAACGTGCGACCGCGGGAACGAGGGTCGTAGATTTCCTCCCTCCCCCCCCTTCCTCTGGTTCCACGCGCATTCCATCCCACCGTTTCCCCTCCGTGCGTAACCTTCAACCGTGAGCACATATACAGGGTGTCTCTAATCAGGCGCAGCTCCAGGGGCAGATGTAACGGAGTAAGAGTCTAGAGTCTCTCTCGTGTCGACACGCGAACAAATTGAAAAATCCGTAATTATCATTACATCGAACAAAGGCTAATTTTCAATTTAAAAATACTTCGGATGCATCTACACGCATTTAAAAGGGGCACTTGTCCGCTGAACAATTTTTTTTTCAATAATATGTATTATATATTATGTTTAATGGGATGCTGAAGCTGGAAACGTTACCGACAGAACACTGACATTTTTCTGCAAAGTTTATGTCGCATTGGTTACACAGAATTACAAATGCTTTTACGCAATGAAAGTACGTGCAAAAATAAATAGGAGCATTGCTCGATATGCGACAAAAACGAACAAAAAATTTGTAATGTAAAATCTCAAGCTGTCAATTAGCGTAATATTTGTCTGATCCAAAAGTCCCGTAGCTTATATATACTGAAAGTGTGGATGCTCCAAACAGAAAAATTTTGAAGAACATTGTTCTACCCTCGCATCTGCACTTGAAAGCTTAAGAATATCGAAAATCTTTCGTTTGTCGAAAGATTTCTACACATATATGGTTAGGTTTTCCGTTGAATAAAGTAAAACAAAGCAACATACATTCGTGTAAGTTTTGTATATACAAAAAATACGAAAAGGATAGCGTGATTATGTTAGTGACGATTGTCTCTACATTATCAACATTGTTCGAGTTCGTCATCGACTCCAGCATCCCCTTAATACGGATGAAGGAAAAGTCGGTAGTGCATTTTAAAATTGTCAAAATTTTTCGGCGACGTGTGCGCAGCAAGTATCAAGAGGTCAAACGACTGAACCTTTTAATTAAAAATGAGACGTAATCTCGCAAGATTTCGCTATCAAACGCAACAAGACATCTCTTAATTCTCTTTAATCCGTACTAATACCCCAGCGACAATATTCGCCGAGGATTTAGCACCCTTCGTATCAGAGTTCACCGGCACATTCGCCTTCTCGTCGCTTTATTATACCTCCAACTTCGTCCCACGACAACGCGACGAGACCGGAGGCGGCGGCGCTCTGCTCACCCCTCGAAATCTCCCTCCCTCCTTCCCTCCCCCGCAAAAATAGGTCAAGATCCGCGGTGGCGATGGCGCGTCCTCGGAGGACTCCGGGCGTCGGGATGACGGTGGGAAAGGGGCAAGCGGCGGGAGAGAAGGAGAGAGAGAGAAAGAGAGAGCGAGAAAGGAGAAAGGGAGCGACGCGGCGGAGCCGGCGATAGAGAGAGGCGCAGAACGCGGAGAGAAAGAGAGAGAGCTGCATGCTGCACCGTGTGTCGGCGACGCGACATGGAGGGGGAGTGCAGCAGGCGGCGGTGGGGTGTCCGGATGCGGGACGTGGGGCGAAGGGGGCGACGAAGGGCGACGGGGGCTGGCGGCGGCGCGACGGCAACCGCCGCTCTGCCTTGAACCTCGCACGGTGCATTGCCCGTCGCTCAAGGGCGTCCGCTGCCGCCTCCCTTCGCCCGCCAGCCGCCCCACAAACCCCACGTCGACGAGCGCGTTCGATGGAGGCGCGCCGAGCCGCGCCTGGTCTCGTCGTCGTCGTCGTCGTCGTCGCTCGATTCGGGGGGGCGATACGATTCTCTAGGATATCGAAAGGCCGGCTGAAAAAATTTCCTTCAGGATATGTCGCAGACATTTGTCGAATTGCATTCAGTTGGATTGCATTCACTGAGCAAATTTCGGATAAGAAAAACGAACCGGAAACTCTGGTCGAGGAGAATTCTGTTCGAGTTGACACAATTTTCGGTTAACTCTGGCAGAATTCGAATAACTAAGATTTTTTGGTCCGTCTGAGTTTCACCAGAAATTTGCTTAAACCAAAACCTTTCCTGCCATGTAGGTTTGAGGGATGATCGACGCAGCGAGTTCTCTAGTGAGCGGACCCTTTCGTCCCTAATTTGAATATTCCGTAGAAATGTGGCAAAATTTACAGAAAATTATAATCGCTCCCCTGTGACTTGATTTCCAATCCAGGAGTATTGTACTCCATCGTATGATTTTTGTTTACCCATAAACTGCCCGCGTGCATGCACATCGTACCAGTTGCATTCCGATTGTTTTGTGCGCGGATCATTCGCGAGTGATATCTGCATTGTTACGGGGTAATATATTTTCCTTACCGCTTTATACCGCTGAAGGAAGTGAAAATTTACTGAAATAAGAGACAACTAACGACGACTGATTTACCTGCTAACGACAAAAGACGTTTGCACAAGACACATGTGCACGACGTTAAAATCAAGGTCGGTCCAAGTTGTACTGAAGCTATTAATAGTCCGGGGTTTGTTGGTTTTGAGGTGGGCAGATGTTTCGGTAGGTTAATCGACTTTTAGTATATTCTCTCTCTCTCTCTCTTTCTTTCTCCGAGCATCGTCCTTATGGGTTCACCTCGGGAGAGATCGACTGCACCGCTCATTCAAGGGCAACGACGTTCTCGTTACCGAAAGGAGAGGCAAAGAGAGACTGGGAGAAGGAAAAAGAGAGACATTCGCTGCGAACATTGTTGCGCGTCGCCGGGGAAAAAATAAAAAAAAACCGCACGGCGGATGTACTCGAGTTTAGCCGCACGTCGACCAGATTAATTAACTCGACGGTCTGCGCTTTGTTTTGGCATTTTAATTCCCGGGCGGAGAGAGAAATAGAGAAGCGTGCCTCCCAAATGCGCGTAAAAAGACAAGCTCGAGGTCGTTTTTTTATGTTTCGAGCTCCGCTATGCAAATCCCTTATGCGTGCGTTGGCACAGCTCAATGCAACGCAACGCAAGAAATTAAGGCTCACCGGAGCTGTTTATCGGCGGACCCTCCTCAGCCCTGCAAACGCACGCGGTTGTATTTATAGCGGCAGCCGCAAGAGCGGCTTTGCAGCCTGAGTAAGCGCGCGTAACGCACTTCGCAACTATCGCGATACAGTTGTGAGAGGCGCGGAGGCTCGAAATTCCCGTCTGACAAAGCGACGGGTCAATTCGCCGCGAATTAACGGCGACGAGCCGACCAGTGGAAAATAATAGCGCTGGTCGATTCGGTCGGGGGGAGGCAGAGAGAAAACGGCGCGATATACGCACGAGGTGCAACGTGCATCGCGACGACAGGTATGCGGCGCGCCAGCTATGCGTCGATTAAGACCGCATCCTCGACATCCACGAGTGACAGGTATAGAGGCAGCACTCGATATTACCGAGACCAGCGTGAAATCGAGTGATTCACCGGCGACATTACGCAGAGCTACCGTTGGCAGTAGCGTGTCGTTGTTGTATTTTCCCATGACAGTCGACAACGGATGACACGAAAGCCTAGAAACCGATTACATCATCGCGGCATTCGCGGCCGGCTCTACTCTCGCCTCTCTGGCGATATTCACGTGCCCGATTTCGAGACCGCGTCCCGTCGGCTTCCCATCGCATTAAATACGGAAATCGATAATGTCTGCGGACGGTTGTGTCATACCTTAATTTATTCGCGCGAAGCGTCTCGCCGCTCAGCTTTGCTCAATTCGAACACGCCGGCGCGTACGAACGCCACGTCGAAATAGATCCTCTCCAGTGCGTACGTATATCGATGTGACGCGTCGTGGAGAGGATTCCTATACCTTGGCCCAGAAAAGCAGAAAGTCAGAGGTCAATCAGAACTCGCGCTAGTGGTTAGATGGTAGTCGACAGTTTCTGCTTCTCTGCACCGAGCTGTGAATTCTTCCTTAAATTCGTTTTCTAAAATCCCACTGCGAAAGTCGGCCAAGCCAAGAGCGATGTCGCGAGACAACGCGTCTTTCCCAATCACCCGATGATCCTGATAATCCCCCGTTACACTAGACGAAGTTTAATGACGAGGCCGTCGCGCCACCCGCAAAAGCATCACCAAGGCACACATACAGCCGCAGCGTCCCTGTGACACAAGAACCTAGCAGTGCAACTAGTTGCATAATCGCCTGCATTCTCCGTACTCGCTTACTCGTCGTAAGGCTCGCGGCGAATACATTCCAGCCGGTCTCGTGGGCGGCTTCTTTTGCGCGCGCCGTCCGCGTTGGATCAAATTATTTATCATGCGCTGCACGATAATAGCGGGCAGAGACTCATTCGCCTCGCGGTATCAAATCATTCCGCTAAACTAAAGGCAAACTGCAAAAGGCAGTGTAATTCTGGATTCAAACCTGAGTATCTCACCTCAGGCAAGTTACAAGTAACTACTGTTGATGCGGCTCTTGCTCTCCTTAGGCGTTCTAAATTCGCTCTCTGATGTATGAATACGTGATCGGGGATTGCTTTGTAAATAGGTATGTGATAATACAAGACACATGGTCCGTCTCTCGTCGAGCCACCGCCAACTTTGTCGGGCGCAACACGTTGATGTTGGTTTTAAAAAAAGGGTTAGAGAGAAGGTAGGCAGTTATAGGGCACGTTTACTCACGCGCGCGATCGCGCACATGCGTACGCACGCACACATACACTTTCAGGACGAGCGGAGGCAACAGAAGGCGAGCGTCGGAGCAGGACGGAAGGAAGGGCGACCGCCGTCGCGGCGCGGAGGGACGACGGCTGCGGGAGAAGGTTGAGGTTATAATACCAATGGAGCAGTGGCCGCATGACCTTGCGTATGCGTCTAGGTCGATGAGCCACGGTCATTAAGCGTCTCGACCGTCGAATCTTCGACGAATTTCTGCGCGACAGGCCAGTGGCGGGGGGCTTATGTAACGAGCGCCACGAAAAGACTCGGTTATTTAGCACCGCGCCGCGCACTCGAGTACATTCCTCGATAAGTGAAGCGAGACTTGAAAATGCCAACGCTCGCACGCGCGCGCGCTGCGCTTATCTAAAAAGCGTATGTGTCTCCACAGCACTTCGGGAGATTGAGTCGACGAGTGCAACGCCATAAAACGCACAGAGTGCATTTGAGTTAAAAACAAAGAAGGGAGGAAAACGGATTTGGGGAAGATGAAGAGAACAGTATCGATATCAAGTCGGTCTTACGGTCGTTTAAATTTCTACGCTCGTGGGAAAGCGAACGCTTGGTGATTTTAATTAACTGTTACAGCGCGAAACGACGAAGTCGAGCGTTGCAGTTTCAATGAGAATGCAAATCACGCATGTCAGCCGCGCGATTACGGGAGATGCGGCGGGAGAGGCGCGGAGTTAATCGACATCTCTCTCTCTCTCTCTCTCTCTCTCTCTCTCTCTCTCTCTCTCTCTCTCTC
>NW_022639527.1:1481783-1518831 GCF_010583005.1 Odontomachus brunneus | reverse complement strand
TCTCTCTCTCTCTCTCTCTCTCTCTCTCTCTCTCTCTCTCTCTCTCTCTCTCTCGTTCGAACGGGACTTTGTGCCCCGCGCTTGCGACGCGGCCTAAGTCAGCCGAAATCCCTTCTAAAGGATTTATGATCGCATGGCGCGAGAATAAATACGAAATAAATCCCAGAAAAACGTTGTAAAAAGAACGGCCAGAGAGGCCGGGGTGCATACGCGCGAAGCTCTCGAAACCAGCGGCGTCGAAGCGACTTTCCAGGCGTGATCGACGAGCGGCTCACTGCCAGGTTCTTTGATATAAGGCCGTCGTCGGCGGTTGCGCCGCGACTGGTTGCATAATCGCCGCATTCTCGGTGCTCGGTAGGGCTTGCAAATGCATGTAGGTGGTTAGGGCGCGTCCGAGTGTGCGAATACACACACACACACACACGCACGCACGCACGCACGCAATGGCGATGAGCGCGATAGATACGCGAGCAAAAACCGGGACAGAGCGAGACAAGTTCGCGGGAAAGCATTTCGCACCGAAAACTCCCGAGGAATTATTCAAATGGGCGCGACCATCTCCGCACGGAGATGGATTTCAGAATTCTACATTTTTTCGAGCGCGTCATTACGGAATCATTATATACACGGAGAGAATATTACAGTTCTTTCATTCCTTTTTTTCATATACATTTTTTTCAATTTTACTAAATTTCTAGTAGCGCAGAAAAATAAACTGTCAGTCTCTACCTTGCCAAGGAATATGTGTGGCACATATGTTCTTCTGATATCTAAAATATTCTGAATAAAATATTTTTAGAATAAAATATTCTGAATAAAATATTTTTAGAATAAAATATTCTGAATAAAATATTTTTATTTTTCTTAAATACTTTTATTAATAATATTATTAATATGCAATATATCAATTTTGCTAGAAACAAATTTTTTAATAACACGTTTTCATCGTCGAGAAATAAATGGAACGCGTGAAATGGAAGGATAATAAATTCTATAACGATTTTTACTGTAAAATTCTCTCCGCGTAGATGAACAAAATAAATTTCTTGCGATGATAATGATTCACGAATATTTGTAAATAATATATAATTTCTTTCTGTTATTACACTACAACGCTATTATTATTTTATTACGCGTTATCTCGTAATAATGATTTCCTGTAATTTTCTCTCTCTCTCTCTCTCTCTCTCTCTCTCTCTCTCTCTCTCTCTCTCTCTCCACTTCTCTGCTCCCGAAACGTGTGTTATGTTCGAAGATCTCGTCCTTTTATTCCAATTTCCTACTTTTTATGGCAAATTTATCTGAAATCTTAGGTATTGTCTCGAATGCGCGAGGCCGTTTCCGGTGAAATGATCGATAATAGCGTCCGTAAATCACATTTGCGCAAACGCGTGTATTACGGAGGAGGAGAATAAAAAAGAACGGGACAAGTGACGGCGGTCGGCGCGATAGCACGACTGCAGCCGGTGTGACCTTGCGAATGCGCGAGTCTGGAATAAGGCTGGAATAAAGCTCGGAATAAGCCTGGACTGATGCGCGACGTGTCGCCGTCGTCGTGGTCGCGGTCGTGGTCGTGCTCATCGTCGAGAAACACCACCCCGTCACCTCCCTCTCTCCGAAAGCGAGGATCCAACAGGATGCACGCCGCGGCATATTTATAAATACCCTTGGCGTTTCTGTCCCTGCGCGTTTTGTGAACGAACGGATGAACGAACGAGCCGTCGCGGAAAGACGTTACGGGACGCATATGGGAGGTGGACGCTTTTCGGCGAGCACACGCGAAAATGCAATCGCGCGCAGTCAAAGGCCTCCCTGGTGGATGAGCTATTTTCTACGCGTCGCGCGGCCGAGCCAAGGCCGAAGAAAAATCCCCGAGTTTCTCCACGTCAGCTTGTCTCCTCCCACGCGGAAAGTTCGAAAACGTGACACCCTCGACAACGAGGAAAACACACGCTATCTCGAGGAAACGCGGACTCTCTGATCCCCTTATCATCCCCTCATCACGCGAGTCGAACGTTCGCATTCAAGGTGGAGAACCTTTGCGTCACTTTATGCGATAGCTCGCGCGCGCACGCGACTTATCTAAATTGTATTAACCTATAACTGTCGGAGGGACAGAATTTTCCCGCGGATGATTTGCACAGCTCGATTTTTATCGTTTAATTTCATCACTTGAAACTGCACGCAGTGCAATCTCTCACTCTCTCTTTTTTCTGTCTATCTCATCTGTTTAGAAAATCGTGCTGCCGTTAACTGATTACGGCGAGACTCGTGTTTGCCGACGCTTTAATTTCGCGACGCTCCGGGAAAAAACACACACACGCCACGTAAACAAACGAGACACGGACGCCTCGGCGGCACCTCCGAAATCCAATCGCCCGATATATTCTGCGATATATCACGTTGCCAATCGAGAAATCAGTTAAGCCGACGGCGATAAGGGAGGCTCGACGGTGCGTTCAGACGGTGCATCATCCTCGCGTCTCTCTCTCTCTTTCTCTCTCTTTCTCACTCTCCCCTGTCGCGACGATTTCGAGGAAACTTTCGTACACATGTACATGTATCTGTCTGTTTTTCGCGGCCTGGTATCTCCCGCCGGTCGATATTATTCGTCAAGTTGATCGAACGATGCCGTAAGCCGATTCGCCGGTTACTGTGTAGCCGCCTACTCGTTATGTATATTGCACAGACACGCGCGCATCCACATCGACGTGACACAAGACAGATTGCAATGTCATACTTGGGAAAAAAACAAGCTGCCGACGACGGGCCGGGTTCATCGTCCTGATCACCTTAAAGCGCGCGTAAACATTTGCGAAATTCTGTCTCGCTTACGCGCGCCTTATTTAACGCCGATTAGCGGCCCTCACGAGGAAATCTCATGCGCGAAATTCTTTGTCGCCCGTCGCCGTCGTGCGTTCGTCGCGACGTATCGTAAAACAATGCCGCGTTATATAAAACCGAGGCGGTTACGAACGGTCGAACAGCACACCCGACGGCGCTCTGGGAATTTTGGATAACGTTTCCCGCTTGAACAATGATTGATCGTTGTCGCTTATAAAACATTTCACGTCACTCTCAAACTGTACGGAGGAAATTTTATGGAATAAAGATTAGTTAGAAACTTTTGCGAACAAGATCGACATTCTGCAGCAATTTGCTATTTTTTCGCTTCATATGCACTGAGGAAAAAATGTTTGTCAGTACACTGAGAGAAAAAAATAGTTGGAATAACTATAATCTCACTATATTTTATAGTTCGTTTTGGCCTCAAACATATATTTATAGTTCATCTAAACACGAAGATATAGCAAAAGGAACACACATTTATAGTCACCATCTTATTATTCTATATGTATAGTAAAACACGCTTTGGGAATATAGTTACATATAATATTTTCCAAATATTCCAATTGTATTGACTATATAAAATAGTTCTATATAAAATATTTCTCTTACCATTTAATATTTGCTACCTTACTATGTTTTTTATTTCAAATAATTATAATTCTTGGTAAAAGTTTTACGTGAGTCAGTTATACTATGCTTATATTGTAAATATTACAAACATTATGGTGACATTTACTATAAAAAAGATATTCCTAACTATAATCTTTTTACTATGCCATTATAGTTCCAAATATCATACATTTTTCTCTCAGTGTATAGCCACATAGAGAAATAATTATAGTAAATTATAGAAAACTAGTTTTTTTTTATTAGATTCTACTATAATGTTAGTGATGAGAATTTCACATGCATATTACTATCGCCATTTTCGCGTCGGAGCGACCATAAAATATGATTGCGGCAAAAAATAACTATAATTTTAGTTGGACCAACCGTTTTTTCTTTCAGTGTGTGCTACTTGTATTTTAGAAACTGAAAGAGTGCTATTAAAACAATTGCTATGTTTCCAGCGGAATTCATTATGTTCCTTAGCGAGATGAACTTCACTAACAGTTAATTTCTATGTGCACCACTAAAAACATAGTAAAATTGAAAAAATTTTATACAAAAAAGAAGAGAAGCTATAACATTGTTTCCTCTAATCTCCTTTAATTAATCAACAGATAGATAGAAAGTATTATACAACGGAAATTGTACAATTCTTGCAATTTTTGCGTCGCAGAGGACACTAGATATATCTGTCGTGCGATATCGTCCCGTATCAGAATAATATCTTTTCATTGTACTCTGTTCTTTGAATAGACTATCTAATCTTCGAATGGACTATTTGCAGCGCGCAAAAGTGTCATTCCTAATCTCCGCTCGCTCGTACCTTTCGTATTCGATCACATCCTGGACGCGATTATTCGTTTCATCAGTTTATTCGCGTCATAGTCGTTATTTTTCTAATTAGTATCCCCTTGCGGCCACCCTTGCGCTCGCTTCGTAGCTGTCACTAATCGTTAGTAATCTATCGAGCGCGGCCTTTTTTCCGGCTAGATGAATGCGAATATTAACGACGACGAAAACGACGAGGGCTACGCCGAGTACGACGACGACTACGACACGGCAGGCTTAAGTGTCGGTGATCTCACTTTCGGGGAATGCCGTCCGGACGTTTCACCGAAGTGCATCGTTCGTTGTCGCGACAACGATATCGACCTCTCGTATCGCCGACGTGCCGAGGCGAGTCGAGCCGCGCCGCGACGCCTCTCGCAGGGTCGAAAATAAACGAGACTCTCTCTCGCCCGTCGCGATGATGGCGGAGGTGGATAGAGAAAGAGAAAGAGAAGGAGAAAGGGGAATAGAGAAGAAGAGAGAGAGAGATATATATATATATAGAGAGAGAGAGAGTGTGTGTGTGAGAAAGAGGGAGAGAGCAAAATTGCGTCTCGCGCCGCGAAAGGAGTATCGATCGCGTTATCGCCGCGCGCGTCGGACGCGTCGTGAAACAACAGGGCCGCGACGCATCGGTCTGTTTCATTCAGTCCCCGAGGAAGGCTGATATTTTCAGCGACCGAGTGTGTGACATAAGAGAAGCCAATCGTCGAAACGCGCACAAAAGCGTAACAGGTCAATATGTCGGTGTCATTGCGACGCGACATTGTCCAAGGTCCGGTCCGGTGTTGAAGATAATGACGTCGCGACGACGCTGCTTGTCTTCTCGCTTTATTTCACCGATAAGTAAATCGAGCCGATAAGTAAGCGACGCGATGAGTGCCAAAAAAGAAATGCGCAGAGCCGCTCGTTAAACAACAAATTCCGTGAGAAAGAGAGAGAGAGAGAGAGAGAGAGAGAAAAGATGCGCGAATCGCCGTCGAATGATACATTTGATCCCGCGACTTTGCGTAATCGCGTGACATCCTGTGTACGCTATTATTACCGGCAAGGTCTCGGTCGAAATTCGCGGAAAGAATTTCGCGGCGAGACGCTTACGTAACCAAGCGAACGGGCGAGCGATTGTTCGCAATCGATACCGTCTGCCGCCGAGGTGGCCGAGCGATTCCTCCTCGCGTTACGCGCGGCTAATTGCTTTCCGTCGTTCTCTGCAGTTAACCAATCATCCTTATCAGTCGTCCGCCTCTGCCGCCGCCGTCTGAATGCGCAACAATTGAGAGCAAACAGCGGGCGAATGCTGACGGACGACGAGTTCGCGACGCTATTCTGCGTGCGGTACCGTATCCGCGAATATTCTCGTCGGTAACTCGAATCGTCCGAGAGTATCGTTCGCGATAAACGCGACTCGTGTAATCGGAGCACCGCGGTATCGCGGCGACTTATTATTACTTTGTTGTTGCGCTCGAGGCGCAACATTTCTCTTATACTTGAGATACCGGCGAGTAATCGCAAACGCGATGTATAAAATAGCGCTAATTGTAACCTTCCTCCCCTTCTCTCCTCTCTCTCTTTCTCCCTCCCTCCCTCTCTCTCCCCCCCCCTCTCTCTCTCTCTCTCTCTCTCTTTCTCTCTGTCTCCCGCCTCCGACAGGATACGCACTTGTCGTAACGCTTATTAATCGCTTTACGCCTTTATCTCGCTTCTTTGCGCCTCTCGCTGTCTTATGCAACTCGCACTAGTCCCGAGCGTGTTACGAAGGTTTCAGACGAACGAATACAGGCGCAACGAGTGGCGCGGGTGCCCTCGTCGATTGCACTTTTTTCCTCCGAGGCTGGCCTTCGGCTGTATCATCCGCGCGCCGCAGCATTTATATTTAATCCCCTGCGACGCCTCGCTCATTTTCACGCGGCCACTTAAGGGAGTAAAGTAAGACGCCCTTTAGCGAGCCCTACAAAGTGTGCTTAGAGAGAACGCCTCTAGCGCGCGCTCGTCGCGCACACCTCGCACGTCAAAAGAGTCATCCAAACCGGTTAAGGGGGAGGGGAGGGCTAACCCGAAACCGCATTTCTCCATCGGCGGGGTAGGGCGCAAGGGAGGAAGGGCGAGACGGGGGCGGAGGCACGAGGGGAGCGCGACGAAAATCCGGAACGACGTGATCAGAGTCGATGGAAGGAAAGAGCAGACGGTCGTAATCGAGAATTTGCTAGCCGCGCGTCTCGAGGACTGCCCACGCCCGCTCGATAAACAGAGCCGACCGTGGGAGTAGAGGCTTCAACGGCTCGGTAGAACAGAAAGGAATGGAGGAAAAAAGCGAGCGGCGACAAAAAAAAGAGAGACGCGATAGATGGATAGACAATGAGAAAGAGAAAAGAGAGAAACAAGGGTTCGAGGAAAACCTAGGCGCGCGGGCTTTCAGAGAGAACGCCGGCAAAAACTGACTCTTAATTATTGCGCTCTTCCGACGTCCTCTGATCGCGTGTCGTTCAAAAGAGGAAAAAAAACACGATGTTTATTAAACATCGATGTTTGTTAACCCATTCAACGGTGATTCAAGATGACTGCGCGATTTCTCCCAGAACGATTTTCCTTTTCTTTTTTGAGTGAGCGTATCTAGAGATTTTTCTCTTTGAAGAATCTTCAAAATTAGAATACAAAATTTCCATTCCAATTTTTGTATTTGCTGTGAGAAGAAGTACAATAATTTGGGTGGATCGAAAGGAATCTAATATTTTAGCACGGAACTTCTCCGGGCGTACCACTGAAAGGGTTAAAGATCGCCTGACACAAGGATCATACTCGCGCGCTTCCACGAGATCTCTATTGCAATCAATTTCTATGACTTTCTAACGCTATAATGCGCGGCTGATATGGCCATGAGACCCGTGGGTTACGATTACGCCGAGCGCGGGTGCCGATGAAAGAAAGAACGAACGGACGGACGGACGAACGAACGAACGAACGAACGAACGAAAGAATCGCTGCGTAGTAGGAGGGCGAGAAAGAGAGAGAGGAGCAAGAGGAGAGAGAGAGAGAGAGAGAGAGAGAGAGAGAGAGAGAGAGAGAGAGAGAAAAAGAGTGAGCGCGCGAGGCGGGCGCAAGCGGGACGGCAGGCTTTCGCATGATAGAGCAAGGTGCAATGCTCGGGCGGCGATGCACAAACAGCGTCGGGCGTCGCGGTCCGCACCAGCCAAGGTCACCCGGGTAATGTCCCGATGCCCCCTATGCAGGACAAATTCAGCCACTCGGCCGAAAGCGCTCTCGAGTCCGCTCCGGCGCGTCGGCGGGACGCGCGACGAGCGGGCAGAGGTTGTCGGGGTGGAGAAGAGGGAGGTGGTGGAAACCGCCTGTCCCTCTTGCTCCTCGCTGCTCCTCGCATCCTCCCCCTCCCGCTGGAATCTGCTATCGAGAAACGGGAGAGAAAGAGAGAGAGAGAGAACCCTGTGGTTAAAGCCGGTGCAAGGCGCGCAAGCGCTCGCGTCCGCTCAAAGCGCCCGAGCGGACACGAGCGCGTTATGCAACGCGCGATGCACGCGCGAGCGAGCGAGCGAGCGAGCAAGCGAGCGATCGCGAAGAAAGTGAGATTGTTGAAAACGCGTCGACTCGCCGCTCACGTGCGATAATCGTCTTCGTATTATCGCCTAGTTAGATCGATGAAGCGTAATAAAGGAAATATGTAGGTGATGGATAAACACACACACACATACATTGTGTGCTGGGAGCAACGAAAGATTTACACTGTCAATTATGATGGACACTGAGAGATACACTCAGTGTTTCAGTCATTTATAGCCGTATAGGCATTTGAAAAAATCAGCTCTTCATTGTTCGGAGATGCGTCAATGAGATAATACATTGGCGGGTGGAATTAATTAACGTTCTAATATAATCATCACCGTACAATTGCTATCAGTAACATTGTAGAAGAATTTTATATAAAAGAATGGTTTTCCTGACCATAACTTATAGTGATTATTTCTCTATACGATTATAGTTATAAATATCACATTTTTTCTTCAGTGCGGGAGGTCGTGAATTAAAACTCGAATTTCAAGCGGCGGGACGATTTGTTTTCTTGAAAAATTGATCGACCTGGCAAAAACGGGCTGCCTCGACAAACGTGGCTTTTTGCGTAGCTCGGTATCATAATGAAGCCGCATCATCGGCCGAAAGTAATTTATTACATAAATAGACATAAGAGGGGCTCTCTCTCTCTCTCTCACTCTCACTCTCGCTCTAACTCTCGCTTTCGCTCTCGCTCTTTCTCTCTTGATGGAAAGAGTTGAGCTCGATAAACACGACTGAAGAAGCAAAGAGTGCCTACACGTGTTGGGCATTGTTTTTGCACGAAAAATCGCGTACACACGAAAAAAGCGGGCGCCATTGCAC
Organism: Odontomachus brunneus; assembly: GCF_010583005.1. Taxonomy (NCBI): domain Eukaryota; kingdom Metazoa; phylum Arthropoda; class Insecta; order Hymenoptera; family Formicidae; genus Odontomachus; species Odontomachus brunneus. Next base: position 1,510,158 of record NW_022639527.1, on the reverse strand, counting down.
ACTCGCATCACGCCCGTGCAGAACGCTACTTATTTTTATGACGGACGGGTCCGCGGCGTGCACGCTATCACGGACGGCTTCGTGGAATATTTTGTTTGTGGCGCATCCGTCCGCTGACGAAACCGGATGACGCTCGGGGACTGAAAGTCAAGCGTGTCTCCAACGAAAGAGAACGAGGAATAATAAAAAATATGCATACGCGCGTCGTGCGTGGGACGCATAGCTTATCGAGGCGCGGCGGTAGGGAGAGGTCGCGAAGCTTTTAAATATCCCTGATATTTTTTGTGCAGTGAAGTAGAAGCGCGAGTCACTGACACTATCAGAATTTTTTCCCAAAATTTTTCTCACGCGTCTCGCTCTTTTGTCGTTTGCTGCGATAGCGATCAGGTCTCGTGCTTGAAAAGATCCGAAAGGACGTCAGATAATATACGATACTTTAATAATATTTTAACAATATTACACAACGACAATCATGTTTTATAAATTTACGCTGAAAGAGAAAATATCTGGAAAGCGAAAAATATTTATTTAGTGGGTATTAATAACATATCTGTTTGAATCACGTTGTTTACATAGGATAAAAAATTGCCTTATGAGAAGCAATTATTTTAGGAAAATTTTTTTCAATGGAAAAATAAGCTATTAGTACACTGGGGGAAAAATTATCTTAAAATCAACAAATATTTTTTTGATGGATGCCATTAACATATTTACTTAAATCTAAATTCTCTTTATTTAAATCAAATATTGTTTTACTGATTTAAATAAAGAGAATTTAGATTTAAATAAATATGTCATTCATCAAAGAAATATTTGTTCATTTTAAGGTAATTTTTCCCTCAGTGTACCCGTTGAATATATATTTTTCATTTCTGAAATATTTTTACTCTTAGTGTACGATATATAGATTCCAACGTTCTCTCGTACAATTGTTGGAACTGTTGACCTAGCATATTTGTTGATTTTCAAGTCTTTGGTCGATGGGGTTCAATGATCCCATCGGAATCTCTGAAGGTTTAATCCTTCACATTATACCGCCTGGAATATAAATCTCAAGGAGATTTACAGTAACATTCTCCTTACACGATATTCCAAGACCTCGAGATCTGTGAATCCCCGGGACCCTATCGTTTCCGCGTCCCCGACGCGAGACTTAACTGCGACTCGATAAATCTAACGGCGCTCTCGCTCGACTTTCGGGTCCTCCACGCTCTGCACTGTCCAGAGTTTCGGCAATCCCGAAATCTTCTACGTCGTAAGATTCGGTAGAATGCGTAGCGGATTGCGACATCGCATTTTAGCCGTGCGGAGTAACCGCAGTAAGCCGTTTCGAGAAGCATACCCCTTGGTTCTCGACACGCGAAAAACGTCAGCCTTGGCAGACGCCCAATCAAGCGTTCTTCTTTTCGCGATGCGTCGATGCGCGGATGCTGTTGTGTGTTCGCTCTGCGAATAAACTAATATAGGCGTTGTAGCTCGCGGAGAAAAGCGATTGGCTCATGAGCCCGCAAATAAAACCCTTCCCGGAACCATTCCACTGCTTTTTTCACGCTCCGCCGAATTTTTCGCCGAAATTCGCGCGCTTTGATCGCCGCACGCCGGGAAATCACCACCAAAAATTCTCGCCAAGACTACGCCACGGACTCTGGCTTTTCCCGGCGAATCGATGATTTCGCGACTGCCTCGTCACGCAAGCTCAGTCGACGTTCCAGCTCCGATTCTCAGTAATCGGAGACTATAGCTGATTTTTACGAAACGCGCGCGACTCGTAAATGTATCTCGCAAGGGAAAAGGAAAATTGCGCCACTCGTTGCAAGCTCGTTGCGGGCAGATGCAAGCGTGGGAGAGTTATCAGGGCGCGTTATCTGCCAATGATTATTTAAACGTGATATCTCGCACGCGCGAGACGCGCAATCGCGGCTACTGCCAAACTTTTAAAAATAGGCCGTTTTACGTCGAACCGCGTGGCGCATCCATTCTCAAGCACGCACGTGCCTCGTTTGGCGCGTGTCGCATCTTCTGTTCTAACGATTTCACAATATCGCATCGCCGTGAAATAACTCTTTCGGCCACGTGGCTGCTTCTCTGTTTATCCATTCCGGACGTTGGCGAACGCGAACTTTGCGTTTTTCGATGCGGCGGCACGTGGCGCGTCCTTATTTCCCGTCGTCGGTTCTCTGTCGCGAATCTAACCCATTAAAGTCTCGGATTATTTCACAAGCTTGTTTAATTGAGCAATCACGGTCTGTTTATTCTAGAAAGGTCTTAGATCGGTATCATGCGGAGGGAATTTTATAGTAAGACTTTTTCAAGTAAAACTTTTTGTTATGCAATTTTTTAACCAAGAAGTAGTAATTTGTTATCCTTTCATGTTTCATGTATGTTACGTACATATATAATAATGTTACAACATTATTATGGTATATTGTAATATAATATGAATAATACATATGTATTAATATAATAAAATTTAATAATTTATTTTATTATCATTATTATATAATAAAAATTTTTTCATTAATATTATCAATAATATAATTTACAATGCTCCTCAAATATTGTTGCAACAATATTTATATAACATCATATATATGTTAGGAACTGAAACGTGCTTTTCAAAAAATTGCTATATTATTGTGTTTCTGCACGGAAAAAATATTGTGATGAAAATTACAAGAAAATTTTTGTAATCTTGGACCACACAGAATTATGAAATTACTCTGTCATGCACGTCTGACTTTTCACTATTATTTTAAAAATTATTATAATTGCTTAATAACTTATTTAATTACTTACTTAATAATTACAAACTATTACTTGTATGACTTTTATATCGTATATTAGGTTGTAAAATGTATTACTTCTATAGTAATCTATACGACACAATTTCAGTATGATCATAATAAGATTGCAATATTCTTTCCGCGTAGAAGTACTTTTATCGAGTGCACAAATACAAATATAAAAGGTTAGTTGGTGGAAAGCGAAGTAAAATTATTTTCGACGCGTACAAAATGTCAGATCACGTGGTTGCAATCGTCGTCACTTTGTTGTGATCGGAGGACACGCGCAGCTCGTTATCCTCGCATCAAGGTTCCGCGACGGTTCATCGTACGGAGTCGTCTCCGCAAAAAAGACTCGTGCAGGAAAATAACAACTGGAATTAACGTCCCGTCGCGCATTTGCATACGTCCGTTTATATAGGTGCATTCACTTTCGCCCAGAGCGCAGCCGGCCGAGCGAGATAGAAAGATCCCGGGAGAGCCTCTCGCTATGCGTAAGCACGGAATTTGCATAGACGCCATTTTTGCCAAAAGACATTACGTCAATGCACGTTTCGCCAGCCGTGAACCGCGCCAGCGGTCCGGTTTTTATAGCCCGCGAAGCCGATCCGCCGATATTCACGGTCACGCGTCTCGTAAATCCCGATGTAACTCCAATTTTGCAACGGACAAACGCGGGGTGACGTCTAACGCGTCGGCGAAAAAAGACATGAGGTCCGAAAACAGGAGAAGAGAACGAAAATATCTTTCGTTTTTTCCCCTCTCTTTCTCTCGGTCTTGTCAGAAAAGACAACCCAGATAAACTGTCATCATCATAACGTGAGATAATCGATGAACTTTACAATTCTTTTAATTACATTTATCAGATGTATGTGTGTATATACTGTATTGAATTAACTATTAATTTTACATGATACAACAATATAAATTTTCTATTGTATCGATGCAGCAACGAATTTACTAAAAGTTGCACTTAGATTCTCACGTTACTTTTATCACGACACATTGTTTGGAGCAAATTTGAAGCATTTTTTTCATATTTCTTTCTCATCACTCTTTGTGATAAATATGACCCGAGTCGAAATTTTTATTGCTACTTTGACACTCTTAAGGATAATTTGCGCCTACTTAGACGATTTATAGGTTGGGTGAAACCTACTTTGACGATATTGATACTTATTAACTTCTCTGTTGAACCTTTAACTCTACGTTGTCATTTTGTAACATTTTGATGCTATTTTGACGCTCTTAAAAATAGTTTGAGCTTAGATAATCTACAACCTAGGTGAAACCTATTTTGACGATATTGACACTCATTTCCGAGTCAAAATTTGGACCCTATGTTGAATTCTATAAAATATCCTATCTTGAATTTTATAAAATACATATATTCTATGTAGAAGCTAAAGCTTCAATAGAGGTACGCAACTGAACCTACTTTACTTCCTAAGACCCTACTATTATACAATCTACTTTGACGTTAAAGAAAGCGAAAGCGGAAATTTCAGACATCATCAGGATCAAAGTAGGATTATATCATTAGAATTAAACCTACTTTGCTATCTTAGCTCTTACTTGCGGTGTAAAATTCAAGGTTCAACATAGGGTCAAAATTTCGACTTGGGGAGTGCAGTCTGATCAGATAAAAGAGACTGAACATTGCTGAATTTCGCGATTCAGCGTGTTGTAAAGTTTACGTAAGTCAGTTTGTCGGACTCCTAGAACAGAGAACGCGGTCCTTTCTTTTAAACATGCCGGCGATTCCACTGCAGACGGGTGCAGATTTATTATTCGCATCGGCGAGACGGGGGTACGGAGGGGCAGAGGGGCGTAATATCGCGCGCCGCACAGCGGACCTTATGAGCCGTGTTCCTTGAGTTATTTCCGTCCCGACAATTCCGACGAGAGATACGTTCCTGAACGTACGACGACCCCATTCGGCGGAACGCTCGTATCGACAGACATTCCGCCGCGATGCCACTTGATTAAAACCGATCTCTCGCGCGATTGCATAACGCTGCAACGGCGCGAGGAGGCGCGCGAGACGCGCCGAGGTTGCGCCGCGCGGCATTTCCTGTGCGACAATTTCTCCGCTCTGCATCATCTCCGCGCCGTTCTCTCGCACGTAATCCAATTCGACTCGTGAACATCAACCCTCGAACCCGAGTCGAAATTTTGATGTTACTTTGACGCTCTTAAGGATAGTTTGCGCCTAGTTAGGCGGTTTCTAGTCTAGGTAAAACCTACTTTGACGATATTGATACTCATTAACTTCTCTTTTGAACCTTTAACTCTACCTTGGCAAAATTTTGACGCTACTTTGACGCTCTTAAGGATAGTTTGCGCCTAGTTAGGCGGTTTCTAGTCTAGGTAAAACCTACTTTGACGATATTGATACTCATTAACTTCTCTTTTGAACCTTTAACTCTACCTTGGCAAAATTTTGACGCTACTTTGATGCTCTTAAAAATAATTTGAGTCTACTTAGACGGTTTAGGACCGATTGTTCCAAGTTTTTAGTGAGTTAACTGATAATCAAATCATATATCTGTCTTTGTTTAAATTGAAGGAAAAACAAAGACAAACATATAACTATCAGTTAACTAACCAAGAAGTTGGGGCAACCCTTATAGCCCTTATGACCTACGTAAAACCTGCTTTGACGATATTGATACTCATTAACTTCTCTTTTGAACCTTTAGCTCTACCTTGTCAAAATTTTGACGCTACTTATAGTCCTTATAACCTACGTAAAACCTACTTTGACGATATTGATATTCATTAACTTCTCTTTTGAACCTTTAACTCTACCTTGTCAAAATTTTGACGCTATTTTGATGCTCTTAAAAATAATTTGAGCCTACTAAGACTGTTTAGGACCGATTGTTCCAACTTCTTAGTGAGTTAACTGATAATTAAATCATATATCTGTCTTTGTTTAAATTGAAGGAAAAACAAAGACAAACATATAACTATCAGTTAACTAACCAAGAAGTTGGGGCAACCCTTATAGCCCTTATGACCTATGTAAAACCTGCTTTGACGATATTGATATTCATTAACTTCTCTTTTGAACCTTTAACTCTACCTTGTCAAAATTTTGACGCTACTTTGACGCTCTTAGAAATCTAAGTTTGAGCCTACTTAATAATCTACAACCTTGGTGAAACCTATTTTGACGATATTAACACTCATTTTCGAGTCGAAATTTTGACCCTATGTTGAACCTTGAATTCTACACCAGTAGGAGCTAAGATAGCAAAGAAGGTTTAATTCTAGTGATATAATTTACTCCTACTTTGACCCTGATGATGTCTGAAATATATGCAACAAATAAAATGTATATTTTGTATGCTATTTGACGTTTCTGTTTCGTTATTTTTTAAATTTCTTAAATATTTCTATAAAATAGACATATTCTATGTAGGAGCTAAAGCTTCAATAGAGGTTCACAACTGAATTTGCTTTGCTTCCTAAGATCCTACTATTATACAACCTACTTTGACGCTAAAGGAAGCGAAAGCGGAAATTTTAGACATCATCATGGTCAAAGTAGGAGTAAATTATATCATTAGAATTAAACCTTCTTTGCTATCTTAGCTCCTACTGGTGTAGAATTCAAGGTTCAACATAGGATCAAAATTTCGACTCGGGAATGCTCGTCTTTCAAATTGGAGACTGCTTCAACCGAAAAACTCAAGTGTAAGATGAAACGTCCAATTATTGGCATCACCTTAGCCATCGACACTTCAGAAGAAAACATTTTCTCATGCGACCAGTATTGCAGTTGAACATGTTGCCTGCACTAAATGTGATTCCAAAGGAGAACTTTACTACTAACGTTGTGTGAACAACCGTCACTGGTCGCGAGAAAAACCAGACCTCTCTCACAAAAATAAACTTTATGTACAAGAAATAAATTTTCAAATATTTTTTTCTCAGTGCATTGAGAAAAAATATTGAAAATTGATTTGTGAAATGAAAGCTTATTACGCGGAAAAATATCTATATATATATATCTCTCTCTCAGAATATATCTCAGAAATAAATTTTCCAGTGTTTTTCTCAGAGAGCGTCACTGTTAGTAAAGTGTCACTGACTAAAGGAAGATCAATAATTGAGTATTTCACTTCACTCTAGGTTGCTAAATCATTTGGACACTTACTATCGAATAAAGTTGCTTCCAGACGCCTCAAGTTGCCAAAATTGAAAGCCACTGCTGGCATGTATGTGCATGGTAGTCGCAGTTACAAATATATACTTCTATAATCAGTTTTCTCAGAATAATGTCTCTTGATTCAAAATATCCTTTTGATCTCTCAGAATAATGCCCTCTTGATACAAAATAAATTCTTTTGTCCAAATTTCACAAACACTTGCGAAACAGTCACAATTTGCACTGTCATTTCGGCCTCTGTCACAATCGATTATCACGCATACGTCGGTAGTACTGCCGTACTAAGGAAAAAAGTGGTTAACTACATTTGCTTTCAAACTGAGAAAATCGACGAAAATTATTTGCTTAGAGAATCGTAATGGAAAAGTAAATCTCTATGAATACAAAATCATGTATTGGGTAAATCGGGTACGTTTTTTATTCTACAATAGAAAATTAATTTTTTAAATATTTACTACTCGAAAATGCACTTAAGACTTTTTGGAAATACAAGAGAAAAAAAGTCGCAAAGTGACTTAATAGTTTTCAACATAAGAAAACCGTAACTATGAAAGCTTTTCTTTTCTAATAAGAACTATGCTTTACCAATGCTTTTGTCTGAGAAGAAAGCATTAATGCATGTTGTAGTCTTTTTCACGTATATTTTTGTAACGTATTGGATCCGTTGTACAATTTTTTTTTGTCAATTACAGCTTCTTTCCTGGCTAGTTTGTTATATTTGAAACTTTTACTTAAAATTAACCCGTTTTTATTTCAATAAATAATAATAATTTTTAGCTTTTGTCAATATAGTTAAACGTACTTCTTTGTCACGAATCTATTAGTATAAAAAAACTTATTTTTCTTAAAAATGTGACTTAATCACTTTTTTTTGGCACAGCAAAGTAGCTTTCAATTCTGACAACTTGTAGCGTCGCACACGATAAAAAGTGTGCAAAATCATTTAGCAGCCAAATGTACAAACAGCCGACAACGGAATCCATATTTGAATCAATTTCGGCTGCAGATTTCGCCCCAACGGAAATTTAATTTCGTGTTGTTAATTTAACCGAATCGCATCACGCTACGATATCATACATTTAATTGCGCGTTAATTCGATGCAATTTCGCATCATGATCTCGTCATCGTCGTTTACTCTACGTGGAGAGTCAACAGCTCGCGAACGGCTGCTCCGACGTAACGTTGCGTCGCGGCCGCCGTAGCGCATTGCGTCACGCTTTCGCACAATCGAGCCACGTCGCCGCGGGCGGGTGTTTTCCTTTGTTATTTCCCCGCGACTCAGGAGATCGATATATAATCCCGGTCTTCTACTTCGCCCCTTTCGCGCTTCTCGCGCGCGAAAGACAGAAGACTCGCCCGAGGCGACGGGCATGCGAGAGCCTCGTCTTTATTTCGCTCGCGCGAGAGAGAAAGAGAGAGGGAGCTATTTCTGAATGCCAAAATTTAAAGTGCCGTTGCACCGGACGTCGACGAACGTCGGAATCAAAGTCGAGCGAGTGGGTGGCCGTGCTCGAACGAGCGAGCGAGAGAGCGAGAGAGCTGCTCGTCGCGAGTCACCGCGAACGACCGCGGGTAAACCACAGACAAACGCACGCGCACGCCTGCACGCGCGCACGTGTGCGTAACGCAGCGGACGAGTGCGTTGCTATGGCACCAGTCCGCAGGCACCGCCTAGGACAGGTCAGTGACAAAGCAAGGTCACGTCAAGTGCTTCGAGGGCTTTCAGTATGCGCCCGCCGCTGGCTGTCCGATCTCCGGCCGCTCTTCTTCGTCTGCCCTCGAGAGCGCGAGAGAGGAGAGGAGAGGAGAGGAGAGACCTCGTTTCCCCGGGATTTTTTCTCCCTCGTAACCCGAGACGCCGAGCCGGTGTAACGCGCTTGTAGATTCGTCGGATTAATCTCTCGCGTCTCGCGCGCGCGTTAAACGCGCTTTATCGCCGACCCGCCTCCGCGAGAAACCGCGTTATACAGGGTGTCGCACACCTTTTTGTATACTCATAAATTATGTCAAACTGAATGTAAAATTCACTACTTTACCACTTTGCAGACCACCACATGAAATTATGAGTTATTAATTAAAGACGAACCGTCGCACATAACACGGCGGGTAAACTGTGATGGCGACGCCTGCACTCGTGTGCTTGTAGATTAAATCAACTGAACAAAAAAGTCCTCTATTTCCCGAGTCGAAATTTTGACGCTACACTAAGAGAAAAATGTATGATATTTGGAACTATAATGGCATAGTAAAAAGATTATAGTTAAGAATATCTTTTTTATAGTAAATGTCACCATAATGTTTGTAATATTTACAATATAAGCATAGTATAATTGACCCATGTAGAACTTTTACCAAGAATTATAATTATTTGAAATAAAAAACACAGTAAGGTAGCAAATATTAAATGGTAAGAGAAATTAACTATTTTATATAGTCAATACAATTGGAATATTTGGAAAATATGGGTACATGTAACTATATTCCCAAAGCGTGCTTTACTATACATATAGAGTAATAAGATGGTGACTATAAATGTGTGTTTATTCTGCTATATCTTCGCGTTTAGATGAACATAAATATATGTTTGAGGCCAAAACGCAGTATAAAATATAGTGAGATTATAGTTATTCCAACTATTTTTTTTCTCAGTGTACTTGACGCTCTTAGTTTGCGCCTTAGACGGTTTAGGGCCAAGTTGTTCCATTTCTTGATGAGTTAATTGATAGTTAAATTATATGTCTGTCTTTGTCTAAATTGAAGGAAAAACAAAGACAAACCTATAATTTAATTATCAGTTAACTAACCAAGAAGTTAGAACAACCAGCCCTTATAGTCTAGGTAAAATCTACTTTGACGATATTGATACTCATTAACTTCTCTGTTGAACCTTTAACTCTACCTTGTCAAAATTTTGACGCTACTTTGACGCTCTTAAAAAATAGTTTGAGCCTACTTAAATAATCTACAAGGTGAAACCTATTTTGATGATATTGACACTCATTTCTGAGTCGAAATTTTGACTTTATGTTGAACCTTGAATTCTACACCTAAGTAGGTTTAATTCTAATGATACAATTTACTCCTACTTTGACCCTAATAATGTCTGAAATATATGCAACAAATAAAATGTATATTTTGTATGCTATTTGACGTTTCTGTTTCGTTTATTTATTCAATTTTTTAAATATTTCTATAAAATACATATATTCTATGAGCTAAAACTTCAATAGAGATTTATAGCTGAACCTATCCAGTAAACACAAAGTATCATCGATATTACAATGTCAGCTCAACCATATGGTATATTACGTAATTGTTACTTTGTTATATAACAAAGTAACAGTTATATAATATGTCATATGATTGAGCTGACATTGTAACATCGATGATACTTTGTATTTACTGAGTACTTTGCTTCCTAAGATCCTATTATACAATCTTAAAAAGATTTCTATTATACAATCTACTTTGATGCGAAGAAAGCAAAAGCGGAAATTTCAGACATCATCAGGGTCAAAGTAGAAGTAAACTATATCATTAGAATTAAACCCACTTTGCTATCTTAGCTTCTACTGCGGTGTAGAATTCAAGGTTCAACATAGGGTCAAAATTTTGACTCGGGTTTACAAATGACTGTATACATTTTTGTGCGACTGATTGGGAATGATTAGCGGGTAATCCGGCGTGACAACACACCGGTGTATTCTTTAATGAATGACTAACTCAGTTAAGAGAAGTTGTTGAAATTTATTCATTTTATGATAACGAGCAAAATAAACGTTGTTTCGCGATTGTTATTTTCGGCATCGATATGGTCGTTCTTGATTTTTTCACGAGGGTCCTTCGGCAAGATGCAACTCCGCTTGTCCAAGGCAATCCGGCCAACGACGTATCACGACGCGCGGAAAAAGAAATCGAACATAACGTCGCGCTTTGACTAAGAATAGACACCGACACAGCGTGGGCGCACGCGAATTATCATGCGAGGAGATCGTAAACAGTTCTCTTTGCCGCACCTCGGTGTGTTCGCGCTTGACTCTTTCCAGCGCGTATCTTCTTCTCTCTGTACAATTTGGAAATCATTTGAGGATCTAACTGTAACCTTTTCAGTCGATTAAAGGATGAAAGTACCAATACTTGGATACTTGCCAATACTTAAACTTTGAGCATGAAATATATGTGTATATTCAGTATTACAGTGGGTTTGTGCAAAATGTTTCAGACGCAACGAAGTTAGAAGCGTAGCAAACTGTCCAAATTAGAAATCGAAATTTTGATCTTATGCTTAAAATCCGCACGTAATAACTTTCAATTTGGACAGTTTGGCATTTGGCAGTTTGGCAATAAGCATTCAACGTCGTCGTGTCTAAACTGTTTTGCAAACCGTTGTATATTTTATGTTAAAAATAAATATATTTTATGTTAAAAATTTTAATCTGAAAATTTCAAAAGCTCGACGATCAATGTTGTCGCGTGAATTTAATTTTTCGGAATTCCTGAAATTTATTCCGGACTTGCGTCCCCAAATATCACACCATTCACAGAATGGCTGCACATAGAATTCGTTCTCTCTTCGTGGCGTGTTTTAAAATGATTTAGATTGCAAAACTATTTTTTTTTCAAGATTGAAGCTAAATTCTTCGATCATGAAACCGTGGTCGAAGTTCGTAAGGTTGCAACGCAATTGTAACTCGAATTATTCCCTTCCCCCTTAAAAACGATTGGGAAATTCGCGACGAGGAAGTACAAAGTACGGAATACAGTATTATATGCGCGGTAGTGTCGCGAAAAGCGGTTGCAAATTCTCTCAAGACACATTTCTCGTCCGTGATCATTTTCATCGGTGACGGACTTTACATAATTTAACATTCTACCGCGTCCGATCACTTTCACATTTTTCCGAGTGCATTTTACGTAAAGCAACAATGTGGCATCGTAAAGCGAGAGGAGAAAAAGAAACAACTAGCACGTATATACAATGTTACGACGTGAAAGCGGACGATGAGAGTGATTGCGTGTCGTAATTAAATTAATGACTGAATGGCTAATCCCGCCCGTCTTTGTTCTCATTCGCGTGAAATCCCACTTTTCTCTCTTTCTCTCTCCCCCCTCCCCTCCACCCTCCTTTCCTCCTTCCCTCTCTCATCTCTTCCACACCACACGGCGAGAAGTCGTTCGATTCGAAAATGTTCGACAATTTGAAGCAGCGTTGTTTTAATTAAACCAAAGTTTCTCTCGCGACTGGCTCATTGCGAAAAGACGACGAGAAAGAGTGACTAATTCCCAGATACGATCGCGAAAAATATGAACATGTTTACGCGGACGGAGATATTTTTTTTAATAACGCCGAGGACGGGGAGGGCCAGCCTCGTCGTTTCGCCTCGCTTAACCTTTTTTTACTTCACGGCACGGTATAAATTCCGCGCTGGAAACACGTCTACGCGAAAACGGATAAAAGGAAATATCGTCGTCGTCGTCATTGTCATCAGCGCGCATCGCGAACAAAACAGTCGCGCGCGCGCGCGAACGAGCGAGTCATAGTATACGTGTGCGCGTGATTATTTTGTAGTATCGCGAGCCGCGAAATTAAAAGCAATAATATTATTGCCCCCGCGGATGACAGCGCAACCGGCGGCGCGGCGTTGTTTGTCGAAGGAGGCAAACGGGCGCGATATTTTCCGCTTCTCGCGATGCGCAGAATGACTGAGCGTTTTCGCGTTTTCGAGGCGCGGCGCGATTTCGCGACAACGCGAAATCGATTACGCAAATGCCGAGGCTCCTCTCGAAATAACACGCGCGTACATCGAACTTCTTCGCCCCCTTCCTTCTCTTTCTCGATGGGTCTCTCGCGTCTACGCGAAAAGAGTATTATACTGTTTCTTTTCATATAAATTCGCTTCAATTTTACTGTATTTTTGCGATCCAGCAGAAGACTTAGTACTCTCGAATGTACAGTCGGTATAGTAATCGGTGTAATAATTCTTCACTGAAATGCTATCACTTACATACTGTTAGGAAACGTATTAAATTTAATAACTAGGATGTGAAGTTTTTTTTACATAACTATGTTATAAAAAATAATAGTAAAATCGATATTATATTTTTAATAACATATAGTTGCACAACTTTTGCGCTAACATAAAGGAGAATCAATGAAGACTCCGTTGAAATCTCGATAAAGGTCACGATGCTTTGCAAGCTGAATCTTTCAGGCCATGTGACTGAAACAGTCTCGTATTTATGATATACTAGAAAAATTATTCTAATATATCAAACGTGTTATAATGTTTCACAATTTAATATGGAATTTAATAAGGAAACATGGGATATAAGAAAAAAAAAATATTAGATTTCATAAGAAATATAAAATATTATAACTAATTAACTAATAATTCTAATGTTATGAAAATCTTCACTATTATTAATTTTAACATCAAATTCTTAAATTTACTTATAAAAATGCTATTATTTTTAAGAACTTTTCTAACAATGCAGCTAGTGGTTCTGTTACAAATGTAACACTGCAAATAAATTCTGTTGAAAAAATCGTTTCTTGAAACATAAATAACGCACATCAAATGAATGGGAGCTAGAATATGGGTATGTATAAGCGAAATTAATTATTCTTATTGCTTACTCACGCTAAGCTTATTCCGCGTATTGTAAATGATATATGTACATAGTCAATTACCACAGAGTGTCGATACTATTCCTCGGTTATGAAATTCTGTACAGTAATTCTCGCAATAAAACTGTACCTGTATACGAAATATATCGCGATTAATTTTGATTCCCTTCGTACACAGAATACGCTTAATCACCTAGGAAATGACTTGGTGTCTTTCAATGACGTACTATCGTTATCTCTCTCTCTCTCTCGTGCGCGGCACCATACACTGAGAGAAAAATGTATGATATTTGGAACTATAATGGCATAGTAAAAAGATTATAGTTAGGAATATAATTTTGATAGTAAATGTTACCATAATATTTATAATATTTACAATATAAGCATGGTATAACTGACCCGTATAAAATTTTTACCAAGAATTATAATTATTTGAAATAAAAAATATAGTAAGCAAATATTAAATGGTAAGAGAAATTAACTATTTTATATAGTCAATACAATTGGAATATTTGGCAAATATAGGTACATGTAACTATATTCCCAAAAAGTGCTTTACCATATATATAGAATAATAAGATGGTGACTATAAATCTGTGTTCATTCTACTATATCTTCATATTTAGATGAACTATAAATATATGTTTGAGGCCAAAACGAACTATAAAATATAGTGAGATTATAGTTATTCCAACTATTTTTTTCTCTCAATGTACTTGAATCGCGGCATTTTCTTCGCGGGAATTCCTGCGCGCCGTTATTTCACCGGTCCCTCTCGCATTATCTCCATATCTGCCTCACTTCAGTATCCACTCGTACATATATCTTCCCGCATATCTGCTCACTCGAATGCAACGCTATCTGCGCCGTTGTATTATTTATTTCGCCCGCTTTTTCCTCGAAGAGCTGACCGCGCGCGCAGAAGCTCGGAGTTATCCTAGAACATAATAAATATCGTCACGATGATAACGATGTTTTCGTAATGAATCATTACGACACTTGAGTGGCCAGAATTAACGAAGTTACTGGAAGTTTCCTCAAACGTCGCCTTACTTTTCGTAAACGCCGCGCGATTGCGTAAGCGCAACGCGTCAATCTGCGTTTCGCGCCGCGTCGCGTTTCGACCGCGTGGATTTTGTCATCCGAATCGTCCCGACGACCAGTCGCCTCTTGTCGTTCCGTCCAGGTGAAGAAGTGCGACTTCACGGTATCGTCTAGTCGATAAACAATTCCATGAACGTCGCGACCCGTCGCGAGCAATTTCTCGATTATTGAGTCGCGCGCAATCGCTGCAACACCAATTGTCAACACCAAATAAAAGCTCTGCTCCTCTCAGCCGAACTGGCTCGCGTCTTTCGCCTCCAGAATGAGACAAGCACACTCGGAGAAAAGGCGCTACGGTGATCACGTTCTTCTCCGAGTGCGCGCAACTTAACGTCGACGGTGAAAGAGACAAAGTCCCGATGCAGCATCAGTTCAGCTAAGAAAAAAAGAAACAGGTGTAAATTTGCCCACACGCGATGGCCGCACGCGCTTTCATCATTCACAGACGTGCCATTGCGACTTGAAAGGTCGCAAGTGCAATCGCGTGACATCAAGATGCGCGGATGACTCGGCTCGCGCAGGTCACTCGTCTTCGACTGTTAATCGCGAGACACTCGTTAGACTCGTTTGTGCAAATGACGCCGCAGCGAAGAGGGCGGATTCGCTTACCCATTCAGGTCGCCGTTTTCGCCGGTAAAATGGACGAAGGCCAAAGTGACGCGAAAGGTTGAACGAACGTGAAACAAGATTCGTTAGCGAGAGGGGGCGGCGGGCGGCAGGCAGGCTGGAGTGAGAGTTTCTCCAGGGGTCATTGACAAGCGACGGATTTACGGCGGTGCGCGAATGAAACGAACGAAGGAACGAGCGAGCGGGCTCCCCGATGTTCTCCGAGCGAAATCCCGCGTCGACGACGCGCAGCCGGACGCGGAAACCGCGCAATCATTTTCTTACGAGAAGCGATGCCTTGCGTCACGACGTGCCCGATGGAAAAGCGATCAGTCCGTCACGTTCCATCCGGGGAAAGAAAGCGGAAGCGCTCGCCCGATGACGACGACGTCGTCCTCGTCGTCGTTTCCCACACTCTGAATTCCGATGATGTCGGAAGAGACGCGATGTCGACGCAGTTATCGTCCGTCGTTACGTCGACTGACCACGAGTGTGCATCGAGCATAATCGACCGCGGATTTGAAGCAGCAAAGGCTCGTTTACAATGCGCGGAGTAAGCTTGGCGTGAGTTGCATTAAACAATGAGAATAATTAATTTCGCTTATACATGTCCTTACGCCGGAAGTATTTCCCTACACTGAGAGAAAAAAATAGTTGAAATAACTATAATCTCACTATATTTTATAGTTTATTTTGGCCTCAAATAACATATATTTATAGTTCATCTAAACATGAAGATATAGCAGAATGAACACAGATTTATAGTCACCATTTTATTATTCTATGTGTATAATAAAGCACACTTTGGGAATATAGACATTTACCTATATTTGCCAAGTATAATTTCCAATTGTATTGACTATATAAAATAGTTAATTTATCTTACCATTCAATATTTGCTACCTTACTATATTTTTTTATTTTAAATAATTATAATTCTTGGTAAAAGTTTTACATGGATCAATTATACTATGCTTATAATGTAAATATTACAAACATTATGGTGACATTTATTATAAAAATGATATTCCTAACTAATCTTTTTACTATGTCATTATAGTTTCAAATATCATACATTTTTCTCTCAGTATAAGAAAGAAATAAATTATTTTTGTTTCTTACTCAAAACTTACTGTAGACAAGCCTTGATTCGGCGACGTTCCCAAGACAAAATTTGGATCCTTTCAATCTCACTGTTCTCATTCAACACCTATTTTGATATTCTAAAACTTATAATCAATCTATTTTGACGCTTTGTGAAAAGGGAAACTTTGAACATTATCAAAGTCAAAGTAAATTATATCTTTAGAATTAAACCTACTTTGCCATTGCCAACTTAGCTGCCACTGCCTTGTAAAATTCAAGGTTTAACATGGACCCAAAATTTCGATTCGGGTTTCTCGGAACAATTATTCACGACGCGCCGATTCACAAAATTCGCGAGGCTCGACTCACGTCACGGCGACGCGCGATCTCCGTGTTTGTATTTCATTGCAGATTGAGGTAATTGACCGCATCGCGCTCGCGAGCTCCGGTCACCCTCAAATCAGCGTCGGAGAAAGTCAGCACGAGACGAGAAAAATTGTTTTCTACCATACACGGGAATGTTGTCGCAAAAAAAGATGTGATCACGATGAAAAGTCCACGCGGCACGATCGCGTCCGTAAATAACGATTACTTATCTTGGTAACTGGTATTTACGCAGACACTGCTAATACTTAAGTAACTGATACTTATTTAACCCACCGTGCACAATCTTTTTTTTTAGGACATACAATTTCCCAAAATTTTTTTTCTTTCGTGAGTTGGTAATTTTATTTGCAAAGCCACACTACTGAAAAATTATAGTTGCAACCAAAAAGAACTGTAACTTTAGTTAGATCAATCATTTTTTCTTAATGCAAAAGGATTATTGAACTTGATCAACTTTCAAGTACCATAAATTTGTTGGAAATAAATATTTTTAGACATATTTTTACAAAAAAATCAGTTATAAGATAGTAGCGCAATAAAAGCAAAATTTGATTTGCGCCATTTAAAAATTTTTCGCACACTTCACAAAAGTGAAACGACCGAATATTCGTTCGACTGTCATAAACCCAACATTGTACGCGGAAGTTTATTCTTGATAAGGTCCAATGCGACGTAATAAATTCAATTACGTCGAGAGAAAACATATAATTTCATCTCAGAGATCTCAGAGTCAATGATCCCAATAATTCCACGTTAATCTGAAACACATAGTTTCGAACTCAAGATTCAAGCGAGAAAACGTTTGCGGTTCGTGCAATAGTTACGGATTTTTCGCGAGTTTCGGCGATCCGGTTGGCCCAATTTTCCGCTCGTTCGCGGGCGAGTTTCCGGCTGGGCACGTCACGACGTCGATCGTCCGTCATCTGGCCGGAAGGAACGCGAAATCGTGGCATACCTGTCCGTGACATAACGAGTAGGCGTACGCGCGCTTCGCGGACGAGTGGCCGGTCCCGTCCCGAGCATTTTCACCGGCAAATATTACGAGGCCCATTCGCCGCCGGCGGACGAACGACAACGACGACGACGACGACGACGACGACGACGACGACGACGACGACGACGACGACGACGCGATGACTCTCGCGAGCGCGCGAGCGTGACGATTCGCAAGGGAGCGCTCGCAACAAGGGAGAAAGGGGACACGAAGGGGCGAGGGGAAGGAACCGCCGGAAGAAAGACGCGGTGTGTTGCGGCCAGTGTCAGTGGCCTTGCTTTCTGCGACCCACTTTCTCGCCCGGCACCATCGGCGAGAATGCACACACACAAACACGCGTACGCAGCGCTCGCGAGCGAGCGAAAAGCACCGGCACACACCTGGAAAAACGCTCGTCGCGTTTCCACGTGCGCTTCGCGCGGTATCGTGTAAAGAAACGCATGCGTTTTACGATTAGATTGAGATTTTTGCGCAGACCTTTGCGGCCCGAGATACTTCCCCCTCCCTTGCTTCCTGCGGCGAATGAAACTTCCATGAATATTTCGTACACACACGGAAAAATATTCCACTGCTGAGAGAGAGGCGATTACTTTTCTTCTCTCAAGTAACGCTTATCTTCAACAAAGATTATTTTCTTAGTAATGGTCTTAAAATATACTATCACACAAGTTCTAAATAAGTTTATCCTCACAATGAGAAAAAATGCTTGAAAATTTATTTATAGGACATAGGTTTATCTGTGTAAAAGTAAAGTCTATTTTTGTGAATAATCTCTGTATCTCACAAGTGTAAATTTTCAAGTATTTTTTCTCTCAATATATTCAAAAGAAAATGTTATTCTCTTTACAAAAACATTATGAAATTCTATTGAAGAAAACTCGCCTCGATTTCATGAGCAGACCAAATTTTTCTTTTAATTTTAAATTCGAAATTTATTAGGTTTCAGAATGTATTTTGAATAATTTGATCATGAACTTACGATAGATTTATTATATGAAATACTCGAAACAAGTAACGTTTACTTGAATGCAGTAAATATTGTTGTGCATAAACGTCGACTCGGAGATCGCGTCGAGTTGGATGCGAAAAGCAGGATCACTGTTTATTTCCCATAAGGCCCGCTACAGATGCAGGCTGCTCATCTGAAACGGACTTCATGCATTACAGACACTTACCTCATCCTCACGGTGAGGCAACCATGAGCTTCGATACACGTCACGCGTTCGGGAAATCGACGTCACGCGAGAGGATGAGTTTCGTAGACGCGCGTCTTCGCGAAAGAATGCGGTGCCGCTGCTGTCGAGCGCGATTAATCGAATCGTACGATCAGCTACCGTATAGTTTTCGAGCTAAAATTAAATAACATCAATTCATCGACTGTGTATTCCGGAATTTGCCACATTTTGCATACGCTTCCTCGCGTTCTTCATGAGTTACGTTTCCTACGAGTAATTCAGTTCGACGCACACTCCCGTTTCTCGCTTCGTCGCTGCACGACGCGTACGCGAATGCGTGCACACGTGTGTACGCGTATGACGAATAATAATTACATTTAAAATAGTCTCGGAGAAACTCGCTCGCGCGCCGCTAGTCTACGCGGATCCGTCGAGACGTCGCGGAACCGCGCGCGTACTACGTACTTCTACGTTAATTATAGTCATTTCTAAGCCGACTTGCGTAAGCCGCGCGACACGCACGGCGTGTGTTATTATATCGCGAATACGGTTAGGTAGAGCGGGAGGGGGAGGGTGCGGAGAGACGGCTGATAATTAAGATAAAGTGAGTATCGAAATGTGTCAACGTCGTACGGTCGCGAGAGCCGGTAGAAAGTAAAATTAGCTCGAAGAGAGGCGCGCCGGGCGGGGTGAGACGAGGCGTTCACGTCGTGTCCGCACATCCTGCTGGGTTGTTGACACCTGGCGTCGATGACGAGGCCGGAGAACGCGGCGATTGGAAAAGGTGTCGATGCTAACGCGGCATTGCATTAGCATTTCCACGCCAGCCGCCACAATCGGTGTCGTAATCGGCCGATCGACTCGCGACAATAGCGAAAAATTCGCGCTCTCTCTGTCGCGTGTCTCGCGAAGGAAACACGCCTCGCCTCGCTCTGCGTCGATTTTTCCGGAGACGCGAGCCATCGGGATAACATACAGGCTGAGCCAGTGACTATCGCCATCTGGAGAATATCTTCGAGGGCAAAGACAGAGTTGACCCTTCAAAGTTGCTTCACTTTGAAGGGAAGCATCTTATAGTGATAACGCCTTTCTTCCGAATAACTTGAAAGATCTCTGAGAGCCATCTTTGTTCTTCGCTCCGAAGATAATCAAGATGATGTTACTGACCCGACTTGTGTGAATAGAATATAATAGATTAAAAAAACAGCCACTTTAGGCCCCAAATTGTAGATCGAATTTTAGATCGATGAAACGAGACGATTGATCTCTGCGGAAGATTCGCGGGAGAGAAGATACGAGCGCTCGAATTGCTCATTGACTGTAAGACCATTTGCTTTCTCGCAAAAGTGTTTAATTATCAACCGTTTACAAACCGCACGATTCGCAGAGCTCTAAATCCGCGGCCGTACGTTTAAATCCGACGTGAGAGTGAGTTATTGCAAATGACGTAAGCTCCCATCCGCCGTGCAATTATTCTCTAACGCGCGTCGCCTCTTCCTGGAAGGAAGCATAAAGGATCGAAATTATCACGACGAGTCCCGAGACGAGATGAGACAAGACTCTCCTCTCCTCTCCTCTTCTCTCGTCTGGACAGCTCGTCGTGCGCGCACGCTACGAGAGAAAGAGAGAAAGCGCCGGAGGACGAAGGTAGGGAACACGACGAAAGGGAGAACACGCGTGTGCGCACGTGCGAGATAAGCCGATGGCGCGATAGCTGGTGTCACGCGTGCCGGAACGCGTGCCTCGCACGCAAGTGCGCTCGTCACAATGTACTAGCAAAAGCGCTATCGTATCTATTCAAACTAGGCTGCAAAGGTAATATCTGGGCGCGCAGTGCCAGGTGATAAAAACAACCTCGCGGTTCTCCTCGTTGTGCACGCGATACAAATCACTCATTCGCTTCGCGCGCCGATCGAATTATTCGACTTTCATCACGCTCTCTTTCCATGAGGCAAAAGCAAAGCCGCCTTTTAAATGATAAATTATAAAAATGATCTCTAGTGACCGGATGCGGTGTTGTTTATTAAAAGTATATTAATCATTTGCGACATCAAGCTCTCATTCGCTATCCCGAGTCGAAATTTTTATTTCACTTTCAACCTCATTATCCCATTCAGCACCTATTTTGATACTAAAGAAAGTAAGAAGGAAAATTTCAGACATCAGAGTCAAAGTAGGAATAAATTGTATCATTAAACCTACTGTACTAACTTAGTTCCTACTGCGCTGTAGAATTCAAGGTTTAATATTCAAGGTTAGGCCTTAACTAAATTTCGACAAGGAATTCCTCCCTGTGTTTGCATTCGTCTTCAAGAAAGCGTTACATTATTCATGATTGTTTAAGCACTAAGATCTTTCATGAGAGTCACGAAGGAATACACTGAGAGAAAAAGTATCTGAAAAATAGACTATTCAACAGGCGCTAATGACATATTCACTCAGATCCATTATTTATTTAAATAAAATAAATAATTTGTGAGAAACTGCGTTTTCAAAAAGATGTGTTTTCTCCCATTTGAAAAAAATTTCTTTTTTCTAATAAGTACATCAGTGCAGGGTGTCTCATTTTAAATGCCCCAGGCAAAAATTTCAAAAAATATGGAAGATACGGAAAAATGTTTCAAACAAAAGTTATGGTTCGATAGAGGACATAAGAAGGTATTATTGGTTCGACCTTGAGTTGCGCGACTAAGGTCAAATCGAGGTCAACTTTGCGTTTTTTAATAGAAACATATATTTTTTATTACGGAATTTTATTCTACGTAAAGAAACAAACAATTTTTGTTTGAAAAAAAATGTTTATACGACCTCTATTTTCTAAGATATTTACGGAAATATCTATAAAATCTTTAGTTTCAATAATTTTTTACTCGAATTCTATTCTATTCTCGACACTTCACCGAAAAATAGCAAGAGATAAAAATTATCTATTTTCTCCTCAGAGAGCTCTGAGAATTTTTTCAAAATTTTTTAAAAACTTTTTAGTACTTTAAAAATGCAAGAAAATGCAGTACTAAAAAGTTAATTAAAAAATTCTGAAAAAATTCTCAAAGTTCTATGAGAAAAAAATAAACAATTTTTATCTCGCTATTTTTCGATAAAGTTGATGAAATTCGAGTAAAAAATTATTGAAACCAATAATTTCTAAGATATTTCCGTAAATATCTATAGAAGTCGTATAAAAAATGTTTTCAAACAAAAATTGTTTGTTTCTTTAAGTAAAATAAAATTCCGTAATAAAAAATATGTTTCTATTTAAAAAAGCAAAGTTGACCTCGACCTGATAGCGTAACCCAAGGTCAAACCAATGGTACCTTCTTATGTCCTCTATCGAACCGTATAACTTTGTTTGAAAAATTTTTCCGTATATTCCATACTTTTCGAGATTTTTGCCTGGGACACTTAAAATGAGACACCCTGTATATGAGCAAATATGTAATTAGTGCCAAACATAGATATCCCTTATTTTTCTGATATTTTTCTCCCAGTCTGTACTTCCAGTTCTCCCAGTTCTCACGTCGAGGAGAAGCAAAGGGGCAGGTTCAAGAAGTCCACGATCGCAACCGCTGATTTTTACCGGACGTCGTCGGCACAGGCCAAGTGTACGACGGAGCTGAAGTCGATTCGACACGTAACCTCGTACACATGTAACACGGCACGGCCGTAAACGAGTAATACGAGACACGATGTCATGTGCGCTCGGCCGCGTACGCTCAGAACGCACGCAAGTGCGTAACGCGAGCGAGCGAGCGAGCGCACGCATCCGCTTGTGTAGTTAGCAAAGCGCTACCGCGTGTAATAGCGCGTAATGCCCAGTGCTTGTTCTTACGAGTTCGCAATTGCACGGCGCGTAACTCGGCCGAGTGAGTGAATAGAAGCCGCACTCTCCCTCTGTAACCGTCCGTGAGCGATACACTGCGCGCGCGCGCGCGCGCGCTTATTACTCCAGGTGTATCCCCGGATACCGTAATTGCGCGTCACCGACGATGTCCACGAGATCAGCGGATTCGAATTAAACGTGAACACTCCTCGCCACTCTCAGCAGTGTCCCCGACGCGGATTCGTTCCCGGGAAATTCGCGGGACGACGATTGAATTACATTTCATGCGAAGTATATCCGCTTCAGCCTCACTTAACGTTCAATCTTTCCTCTCGTACGCGCGATTTTATTTTTATTTCAACGTCGAATATATGGTCAGGATGCGGTCCCCTTCATCCTCGGCTTGTGTTTTCATCCAGACGCGTTACGACAGTCGCGAGATAAGCATTACGCCAAGTGAGAGGACTGCTCTCGCGCGATTACACGATTAAAATTAGAATTTTGAATATGTACATATATACGTTGAGGGAAAAATTACCTTAAAATCAACAAATATTTCTTTGATGGGTGTCATTAACATATCTATTTATAAATTTAAATTCTCTTTATTTAAACCAAATATTGTTTACTTAAATCAGGTAAACAATATTTGATTTAAATAAGAAGAATTTAGATTTAAGTAAATATGTTAATGGCACCCATCAAAGAAATATTTATTGATTTTAAAGTAATTTTTCCCTCAGTGTATACACAGAGAGAACGATTTATTGAATCAAATAAATGTTCCTTTGGAATAGTCCAAACAAATTATTTGGTTGACACAACAAAAATATTTCTTTGGAACTAAGCCGCAAATAAATATTTTTGTTGCTTCAAACAAGATTTTGTTCAATCAATCAAAAATTTCGTTTGGACTATTCCAAAGAAGCGTTTATTTGACTCAACCAAATCGTTCTCTCTGTGTGTACACAAATATATACGTCTCTCATTTATCGAGCCGCGCAACCGCATCTCGTCGGCGTTACCTCACATTCGGGATCGCGTTCCGCTCGCTTAAGCCGCGCTGCCAGCTACTTAAATGCGCGCGCCCGTCACACTAAGTACACATCTAATTACCCCGCAGCATATAAATCAGCGTGTGTGCCGATCTGCGAGAGTCTCGTGAAACGATCGCGCGACTCGCTCGTGAAAGCTTCGGCATTTAGCGCCCGGTGGCGCCCGTCGACGAGCCTTAGCCGAGCGAGCGTTTCGCGCGGAATACAGGAGTTACATAAAAGTACAACGCTCGCGCTCGCGCGCGCGTGTGGAAGGCCAATGTCCTGACCGATCGGCGGCGCACGCCGCGCTCGTGTAACAAGAAATGCACCGCTCCAGTGGTTTCTCTTTCCCGGCAAACGACACGTTTGCGTGAACGTTGAAAATACGTGAGTTAACATGCGACATTTCTACTGTCTCGCAACGTCAACCCCTCCCGGAATCTTGTGTTTGTCAAAAATACTTGTCAGATGACAAGGTATATCCTCCACCTTCTCCCCCCCCCCTCTCTCTCTCTCTCTCATTCACTCTCAACTAGAATAACAAATAAGTAGACAAAATAAGGAAAAATTCAAGAAAGCGACGAAACAGTATATTCCGAATTAATTTTCGGACTTCAAATAGAGCGCGCCTTGCATTAATCGCGATTCCGCGACGTTATTTATTTCACAAGGCGGGAGGAGGCATTGAGACGGGTTGCTTAACTTGTCACCGTCCAGAAACGCTTCCTAAGTAACAAGATAAATCCTTCCCCTCTTTGGACTCACAAACAAATGAGACAATTAAAGCGAAAAGAAAAATTCAAAGCGACAAAGCAGCACGAGATTCTGAATCGACTTTAGGCTTGAAGTGGAACGCGCCTCGCATTATAATCGAGTAATCGCGATTGCGCGACATTATTTATTTCGCGAGGGGGCTGCAAGACGGATTACTTAACACGTTCAATCGCGCGCAATCGCAGCACAGATCTCACGGCCGTAGATTGAGAGAGCTTTGAAAATCGCGTATCGGGCCGGCGGATCCCGTCGATTTTTCACGGCGACTTTCGTGCCCGGCGGAAATTAAGTCGCGATCGTTCCCGTATATCTCGCGCTGAATAGAATTGCATAGCGGTGCACCCGGCGATGGGAGAGCGAGCGTGCGGGCGAGCAGCGACGGCCGATCGGAGAGTAGATTGGAGAGGAGACTTTCGAATGTACGAATGCCTCGCCGCGGAAACTTTCTTCGGAAACGGGACGAGAGTGCGCGCGCCGCGAGAAAGCAGCTCCCGCTCCCTTATAAGTGTATTTCATAACTGCTTAACGTTCCGTAACGCGGGGGGATAACGGGCGTCCCGGCGTTACAAGGGTCCCGAAGCCGACGAACTGTAACCGCTTGCACCCGTCTCGTTACTCACTTGACGTAATTTTACGCTCCTTCTGCTTCTTTCTTTCTCCCCCTCTCTCCCTTACCTTTTCGTTTCTCCCATGAATTTGCAACGTGACGTCCGACAAAGGGGCCAAGTCAGATGTTTCTTGCTCAAGGTTTCTTAATTAAAGGCCATACTTATGTATACGAATATTTTCAATTAGAAATAACGACTGCAAATTATGGTCGGGAAAATTGTTTTGTTAAATTCTACACTGTAAAAACTGATGTGTTAAATTTATCGCATTGTCCCAAATTATTCACTCTCATTTATGTGTGAATTTAACACAAAACAAATGTGTTAAAAAGTAATACGCATAATATGGAAAAAATTAATACAAGAATTTAACACTTTAATACCGTTAGAAATCACAGGTTGTGTTAAATTGACATATTTAATATGTCAGACATAGATTATGTCAATTTAACATTTTCATTTTATCAAAACCGTAGATTAATACTTCTCTCAAATGTTAAAGTTAAACGTTTTATTTTAATTAATTTAACATTATATATATGTCAATTTAACACAAACTGTGATTCCTGATGGTATTCAAGTGTTAAATTCTTGTGTTAATTTTTTTACATATTATGCGTGTTACTTTTTAACACATTTGTTTTGTGTTAAATTTACACATAAATGAGAGTGGATGATTTGGGACACATAAAATGTTAAACATCAGTGTATTATATAAAGTTAGCGACAATAATCTGATATGCATGTTGCTATTATCAATTTCTTATTAGGACCAGAAAATATGATTAAGGCCAAGAATAACCGTAATTTTAAATAGATCAATAATTTTTTCTTTCAATGTACACTTTGATGTTTGTGATCACAATTATAAAATGAAAGAATTTTTACTAGAATAATTATTTTTTGTAGTAAATGTTACGATAATGCTAACGATAATAATCTTACATGTATATCGCCACATTTTCGTTAAAACAAGAAGGTATAACTGGCGTCAGAGATAACCAAAATTTTTTTACAAGATCTTTTCTCTCAGAGATCTCTCAGACTGGTATCATTTTAATCGAAGACATGGACATAACCGGCAATCAAGAACACGACTTGCGAATCTGCTGCGCAACATGTCCTTAGTAAGAATGTTATTTGGTGTCGCGCGGTCTCTTAAGAAACTGCATTTTGACACGTATGTCATATCCGATCGTCAGAGATCGGCAAGCCGAGGTCGACGAACGCGCCGCTAGTTTGTCTCCTGGACAACGCCGTTACTTCCGCCGATTCGGCGACAAATGTGCTGATTCGGGACTTCTTTCTGTCGCAAGTGCATGCCGGCGATACGTCGCGCGCGACGTCCCCTAACGGGGTCAACGACTTTCTCCGATTACCTGCGCGTGACACCATCATCGTCGCGTCTCAGTCGCGCGGTGCGATTTGCAATTTTCGCGGAAGACGCCGCGCCGCCGATTGAATAAGCGAGAAACGACGAGAACACTGTGCGGCTCGCTCGCTTTTCAATGCCCGACCGAGAACTAGTCGAAAGACCGAGTGGGAGACCCCGACTGCAACTCGCTCGTCGACGCGATTTCTATTTCGTTCGTGGCGTTTAATTTCCGCGCGTAATCTCGCGAATAATAAATCACGGTAACGTAGCGCTTACGCGGCGCGATTTGCACGAGCAGTCCAAGAATCTCCAACACGAATCTGTGCACTGAGAGAAAGAAAAAATGATTAATCTCACTAAAATTACAGCGTCTACCATTATTATTTCTTAATCCAACGAAAAGAAATAGTAGCAAACAATATACATTTAAAGTAATTACACTATTCGACAAAATTTGACTTTTTTTTCCTGCGGTGATTGCAGCTACTATTTTTTTTAGTAAATTCGAGGTCGCTGAATCCAAATCCGCCAGCAAAAAATGCCTATCACGTCAGATTCTATAAATAAATCGAGTAATATGGGTAAAAATATTGCGTTTTTTGTCATATTTCCCAATTTTTAATGGCCAAACAAAATTTTATTTTTTAATTTCATTGACGCCATTTTAAAATGTTATTCTTCATCTTTAAAACGAATTTTTATTTTTTATTGTGCGATTTTTTCTCACCGAGTTATGAATGTTTTCCAAAATGTAAAATTTTACGCTTTTATAAATACTAACTTTTATGCTCCTACGTTAAAATTTATCAATTTATTCTACCACGTTGAGTCTGCCATTTTGAATTTCGTCATTTTGAGTTCAGATTCGTAAGCAGCGACTTCAAAAACCTCGAATATTGACTTTAATCCGAATCGAGTCACTTTCTTATTTCGGTCCGCCATA
This sequence comes from Odontomachus brunneus, assembly GCF_010583005.1. Taxonomy (NCBI): domain Eukaryota; kingdom Metazoa; phylum Arthropoda; class Insecta; order Hymenoptera; family Formicidae; genus Odontomachus; species Odontomachus brunneus. The sequence goes on along the minus strand of NW_022639527.1, from coordinate 1,482,660 downwards.
TTGGTTTTGTCATTTTGAATTTCGAAATTTTGAATTTAGATACGGTATCAGCGATCCCTAGGATACCCATTTACAAATCCATCTACTTTCCAGTTTCAATCAACCAATTTGGATCCGACCCATTATTCACATTTTGAAAAAAGTTTATAAGTCTGAAAAAAATCGCACAGTAAAAAATAAAAATACGTTTTACAGGTGAAAAATAGCACTTTAAAGTGGCGTCAATGAAATTGAAAAATACAGTTTCGTTCGATAACAAAAAATTGGTAAATATGGCAAAAAACACAATTTTTTATCTATATTACTCGATTTTTTTTTTAAATCTGACGTGATGGGCATTTTTTATTGGCAGATTTGGCTTTAGCGACCTCGAGTTTACTAAGAAGTATTGGCCTTTGTCGCCGCAGATTTTTTTGTTAAATTCTATTATCAGCAATACTATAACAGCATCTAATATAGAAAAATAGTTTTCTTGATTATATATGCATATAATTACTTTACTATATGCAAAATTATAATCATAAATATTTTATTTACGATATAATTTTTGTTACATTTATATGTTAATTGATCATAATCACCGTCACTTAGGCTCGCACCAATAGTCGTTACTTGAAACTTGTCCCACGCGAGATACTCAGATTTGAATTTAGAGTTAGATCTGAGTTTTTTATTTTGAATTATATAATATATGTGACATTATATATTTGCGATTTAGTTGAGAAACATCCAACTTCGAATTTGAGTATCTCACTTGAGGCGAATTTCAAGTAACGACTATTGATATTTTAATTATTATCGTGTACACGAGTTATCGTCGAAATTAATCTCTCTCTCTCTCTCTCTCTCTCTCTCTCTCTCTCTCTCTCTCTCTCTC
>NW_022639527.1:1467485-1481591 GCF_010583005.1 Odontomachus brunneus | reverse complement strand
TCTCTCTCTCTCTCTCTCTCTCTCTCTCTCTCTCTCTCTCTCTCTCTCTCTCTCTCTCCCCTCCCCTCTCTCGTTTAATTTCGCAAATTCTTCGGCTGCCTTCTGAGATCACGATCCGTGTATTTCCTGTTGATCAACTCCTCCTTCCCCGAAAATGCATTCGTATGCTCTTCCTTTCCGGATTACGTAAATCGCGTGCGTGCAAGTCGCGATCGACGGGGAGCTTCGAGCGAGTCTCTTACGGCACGAACGCCTTGCTTACGAGAGACTTGCGAATCGCGGCGATAGTTGGCGGACGCGACATTAGCATTTCCCCACACTGTTGCATTGCTCTAGAAACTGCAGCTACGAAGTGGTGGGAATGCTCCGGAAGAGTAAGAAAGCGGAACGACGGCGGCGGTGGCAGAGTGCCACGTTACACGTACTTGAAACTCGTACGTGGCCCGTGACGTGTCTTTGCGATCGCATTTTCCCTTAATTTTCCCCCGAACGTACAACGCGGATATTCAAAGAACGATTTAATCCCGTTCTCTCCGAGTATATTCAGAAAAAAATCACTATGAAACTGATAACTGCACGAGATTTGTATACATAGGTTTAATGTATAGTGAATTAAAAAAAAATTAATATCCATTTAAAACTAACATACTGCAATTAACAATTATTGTTTCATATATGAGCAACGATATGTAATTCTGTTGGAAGAATTTTTAAATCTTAAAATTTTGTTTGGATATTATACTAGTCTCATGACAAGCGCAATGTGATTATTTTGATGAATGTCTTCTTCCGACATTTAAAAACATCATACCCTTGATCTACAGGGTGTCTCAGACCTCCATGATCACAACTTTGTGAGAACGTAGAACGGATTGTGGTGAGCAAGAAAATCCTATACTGTTTTGCGACATTCACAATAATAGTTGAGATATTAATTAAAGAAGATTGGTGAATGATCACGCGCGATATGATAGATAAGCTGTAGTGGCGATGTATGCTATTGTGTGCTTGTATATGAGGTCAAATTGAACAAAAAAGCCCTTTATCATTTCGCAAATAACCACATAGATTTTTAGTTATTAATGAAAGAAAATTGTTACATGATTGTGCACTATAATGCACAAATTTTCTTTAATTAATATCTAAAAATCTATGTGGTCATTTGCAAAATAGTAGAGAACTTTTTTATTCAGTTTGACCTAATGTATAAGTATACAACGGCAGACGGCGCCACTGCAGCTTATCTATCATATCGCGCGTGATCATTCACAAATCTTTTTTAATTAATATCTTGAGATTTATTGCGAATATCGTAAAACGGCACAGGACTTTCTTGTTCAATCCGTCCTACGTTCTCACAAAGTGTGATTATGGAGGTCTGAGACACCCTATATATTTGTGCTTTCCATTCGTACAAATTATCTTCGCCCAATAAGAATAGATTTTTCTTTGCAGTAACTGCACAGTTCTCGTAACCATTCAGCTTCAGTTGCAATAACTGAAAAATGAAATTTACAAATCAATTCTGCGTACAAAACTCGTACAATTGTCACCTGTATTGTTGACCACACGAAGTCTTGTTCTCCAAGCGCATAGCCCCCAACGTTAAATTAACAATTGAGATACCCCCGAGAGATTGCATGTACAATAATTTAATAAATTGGCGACGCACGTCCCCTATCGACCGGTCGAATGATCAAGAGTAGAATCACCACCTAGAGCGAGGGTGACGAAAAGCCAGCCGACAGAAAGCGCCGGCGCCCGCTTATAATTTCACACCGAAATTGTGGCGAACGATGTTGACAGAACGGGAATAATTAATGAGAGACGCGACGCGACGAAGGGGACTGTTTCCGAGCATCTGGGTCCCCTTCACGAGAAGCTGCGTTTCCTCTTCCTTTTTTCTTTCCTTTTTGTCACTGAAGGAAAGGAGGGAAGGGGATTTATTTCGATCGAGTTAGACAGTAAGTAGACAGGGTGACGATCTGGGGCCACGTGTATTTCTGGCCGAGATGGAAATCCAGGGGTTACCCCGACGAAAATACCGGCTCGACCGACGGGAAGTAGTGAGAAAGGATGAAAAGCGCGGCGTGATTTCGGGCTTATTTTATCGCGGTGATTTCTCCCAGAGACCGGCGCTGAGAGCCGCATGAATTAGACGCGGCAATTACCAGCGATCGAAACGCGCGGCAACGCGTCCGTCGTCGGCAGCGTTGCGGGACTTACCGGCTTTGCGTAAGCGTGTAGGATTTCCGTTTACGTGTCGAGCAGAGCCGCGAATCTCCCCGCGGATATCGAACGTTTCCTATGACGACGAGGACGGCACGGTGCCGCGTTACGCAGCTTTTGTGCCGTCAATCTCATAATCAGGGTGAGCGGCTTGGCAAGTGGAGGAGGGGCTGGAGGGAGAGAGACCATTGCCGCGGGAGCGTAACGGTGGCACGACACGCGATCGCGAAACGCGCGAGGTCGCCGGAGAAAGTCGCCGGCCAGCCCTTGAACGAGGCCGATAACGATCGAGGAAATTTCACCCTGCGATCTCTCCCCGCCGATCAGACCCGGCGCGTTTCCAGATTACTCACTAGTTGTCAAGCAGCTTTGGGCATTGATCGATTCAAATGTCAGTTGGCTAAAATAATTGACAATGGACTAAAATAATCCGGACGATCTGCGACTTAGCGACAGAGAATTCTGGAGGAGAATTCTACCAGTATAATTTTCTTCGCGCGTCGAGATTCGCGTAACACGCAGATATTTCGCGATCTGTACTTTCTACTTTCTCGCGAAATGCAATCCAGATATCGCGCGCGGGAAACCGCGACTCTCAAGCTCTCCGCGGCATCTTGTCGATCGATCGATCGGTCGAGAGGGCTCTTGTCGCTTCCCTCACCCGCTAAACTTGACCGTAGCCCACATCTCGACGCGCGAAGGTGGCATTATTATTATATTCTCGTGTCGTGCACGAAGTGTCCACCGTTGTTCGTCGGACGAGAATAGATGCACGGCACGAGCGCCATTGTGTCGCGCTATATGAAACGCATGCTGTGCTGGAAGAATAACAGGAATACTCAACACACCCGTCGCGCGCGCTACTCGTTATTATGTCGCGACGATGATTACACCGGCGAGTGTCGCGTCGACGTGATTCCCGGCGAGCGCGTGTCGTCTCAAAGGGTTTATTTCAACACTTGAACTCCAAAATGCTGAATATTGTATTACAATTTAACGTAATATTTGTCGCAGTAAAACACATTCACAGTCTCCTGGATGACAATTTGAGTTGATGTGACTCTGTCCCCTCAGTAACATGTCCAGAATCTTCAAAATAATTTTTTAATATTCAAAAGCCACGCTCTTAAGGGAATGCTAAACATGAAAATTTTACCGACACAACATTGACTTTTTTCTGTAAAGTTTACGTCTTGTTGCTTCCACAGAATTACAAATGCTTTTACACAACAAAAGTACATGCAAAAATAAGTTGGATCATTATGTATCTCAATATGTGACGAAAACAAAAAAATATGTTTAAATTTCGAACTGTCAGTTAAGGGAACTGGAGGGTTAAGTTGTCTGAAAATTGTGCTTGTTTTTTTACAATTTTTTATGACAAATTGAATGAATATGCGAAAGTGTTATTTTAACATGTATTTATACAACATATAAAGAAAAGAAAAATATAATTTTGATGATCAAATACTCAATATAAATGTATGGTACATGCAGTTAAGATATATTTCGTTTTTCTTTTAAAGGTCGTCATTTTGCAGTGATATCTTGACTCTCGGTGGTTCAATTAAGCTGAATTTTAAGCAGAAAATTTCCGTAAGCTTGTCGTTATCGTGTAACCCACTGTAACAGAAATTGAATAAAAGTTAACAACCTTGCAAATATCTTAATAGAATATTATTAAATTTTCAGTTCTTTTATAGTAAAAAAATTAATATTTCAAAATTAAATATTTTCACGAGTTTGTCAGTGGTTCACATGACAAACTTACGGAAATTTTCTACCTAAAATTCAGCTTAATTGAACCAAGTCAAAATATTACTGCAAAATAACGACCTTGAAAAGAAAAACGTAATATATTTTAACTGCATGTACCATACACTTATATTGAATATCTGATCATCAAAATTATATTTTTCTTCTCTTTATATGTTGTATAAATATACGTCAAAATAACACTTTCGCATATTCATTCAGTTTGTCATAAAAAATTGTGAAAAAACAAGCACGATTTTCAGTTTGACCCTCCAGTCTCCTTAATGCAATATTTGTTTAATATACAAATTTCGCAGGTTGTCCATTCCAGCATCCTCTGAATTCTAATGATACAATTTACTCTTACTTTGATTCTGATGATATCCGAAATTTTCTTTTTCACTTTTTTTAGCGTGAAAATAAATGGAATAGTTGAATGGAATAGTGAGGCTGAAAGTAGGATCGAAATTTCGACTTGGGATGTTACATATGTAAGCTTCCTTATTAAAAGAACCGTCAATTTAGTTTGCGGAATTGTAAACCGAAGCAAGATGATCGAGTCAACTATTAAAAGGATGTGTAATTGGACACGGAAAAAAAGATTTAGTTGAATTAACCAATGGAAGTAACCCGAATTCTGTTTAAGTTAACAAGATTTTTGGTTGACTTAAACAGAATTCGGGTTACTTCAATTCTGGATCGTTCATATTCGAGCAGGTATTTGGTTAATTCAACCAAATCTTTTTTTTCCGTGGAGGAGACAGGGAGAGAGATAGCCGTGTGAAGTAGAGAGATAGATAGGCAGTGGCCGTTCGGATAATCGTTTTGCGTGCACTGAGAGAAAAATATGGTTACTTTCGCCCCCAACAAAACTGTTTTGTAATTTTAACCACAAAATATAGTTAGAATAACCATCTTTCTAATAACACTAACGATTTAAATAGTTAAAATAATCATTGTTTTAGTAAGTGTTACTAGAAAGATGGTTATTCTAACTATTTTTGTGGTTAAAATTACAAAACAGTTTTGTTGGGGGCGAAAGTAAACATATTTTTCTCTCAGTGTGGCTGAGGTCGATTTATAGTCAACGACAACCCAGGCTGTACAATTGCATGTATCTGACTGTTAAATGTATATCTTGCTATTTATCTCGAAAAGTAGTAATCTTTATTGACCGATAAAGAAAGACTGTCGCATAAAAGGAGAAAAAGAGCAATAAAGTAGATCGCCCGCGCTTACGCATATTGTCAAACGCGGCGCTGAAAAGCCTCTTTTCAGAGCGGCCTGATGAAGCACGTGCCTGACGAGTGAACTCCTCAGGTGTAAACTCCCGCGGTGTCATAAGCCGCGTGCGCGCTTATGTAATGCGATTTACGCTCGCGTTACTAATCGTTCGTACCTACGCGAGAGTCCGTTCCGTTCCGTTTCGTTCCGTTCGCGGCGGCGTGTGCGCGCCAGGATATCATCGACGATACGCGACCTGGACTTTGACTCGGCTCCGAGTCGTGACGTCACCCACGGCTCTCGCGTATGCATCTTTGTTCACGGCGAATAATAGAAACGGACGTGGCGAGACGTTCTCGTTGTCTCGGATTTATTTCATGTAGCCGCGCGACGACACGACCGCCCATTTATCCGTGCGATCGCGCGCTTCAGACGCGGATAAACAAAGGAACAAATGCGTCGCGTTCAGGCGAAAGATACCGGAGCCCGACAGTTTTGGACGTGTCCGCTTAGAGCCATTAGAATCTTTCGATAAGACGCGCATCGCGTTCTCGCGTATTCGCGCGTCAGGATCCGTTGATTACTCGAGGAAAGAGCGACTCAGCAGAGAAAGCTGCTCTCCGCACCTGTTGTAAAATTCGTCAGTCCACGTGTGCTCTTAATCTTGGATGGATTCAATCCTACAGCAGTTACAAAGCAAACAGTTTTCTCTGCTGAATGCGCGGAGCCACTGTGTCAAATATTACTCGGAGTGATATTTGCAATATAAAGCACGGAGACACGCAAAAAGAAGGAGCGACATGTGAGATATCGTTGTTATTTCATTGAACAATCGACAGTTACAACGCGCAACGTACGATACATGGTGTGATTGAAATATTCAGAGGTCTCGTAAATGTTAAATGTCGAATAAATGCTGTGCCGCTCCGTGCATTACATACACAGAGATTTCGAGAGCGCGATCCACTCGGTCGCAGACAGGGATTATTCTAAATTCGGTGTTTATTGCATTATCGATCTCTCTCGGTCAATGGGATTACAATTCATCCGTCCATTTGCGCGATAAGATTAGCAGCACCAGCCGCGTGGATTTTGCGCAATAAAATTCATTCGCGCGTCGGTGGATCAATCGCATCATTAAATCCGCATTAAGCGAGTACCTCGGCGAAAACATTTTAACGAGCGTCCTCCCGCCGGCGGCGGTGGTATTGTTGTGTCATGCCGTCCGTTAATTTATCGCGCGTGGCTTCTCCCGATTGCAATCGGCGGAACAATAATGCGCGCGGGACAAAGTTGAAATCATTTACGGTGACGGCGAAAGCCGACCAGCCGACGATATGCACGCGCGCGCAAGAGAGACAAACGATTGTTCGTATAACGATTACTAGAACAAATTTATGATCGTTCGTAAAACACGCGAATGCGAATGAATTATAGCCGCCTGGCAAAGCACGCGCGCGTGCAACGGGAGTAGTCGACGGTGCGCAAATAATTATCGCAAAAATTGTTTGTAAACTTGTCCGTGGATTTTCAGTGTGATTTTCCCGCCGCGCAGAAATATACGGCAAATGTCGCACATTTGCGACCTTTTCAACGGATTTCTTTCTCTCTTTTCTGTTAATTGCGAAACACTGAGTTTACCCGAGTCGAAATTTTGATGCTACTTTGACGCTCTTAAAGATAGTTTGCGCCTACTTAGATGGTTTATAGCCTAGATAAAACCTACTTCGACGATATTGATATTCATTAACTTCTCTTTTGAACTTTTGACTTTATCTTGTCAAAATTTTGACGCTACTTTGACACTCTTAAACATAGTTTGAATCTATTTAGATAATCTACAACTTAGGTGAAACCTATTTTGACAATATTGACACTCATTTCCGAGTTGAAATGTTGACCCTATGTTGAATCTTGAATTCTATAAAATATATATTCTATGTAGGAGTTAAAGCTTCAATAAAGTAGGTTCACAACTGAACCTACTTTGCTTTCTAAGATCCTACTATTATACAACCTATTTCGCGCTAAAGAAAGCAAAAGCGGAAATTTCAGGCATCATCAGGGTCAAAGTAGGAATAAATTATATCATTAGAATTAAAATTACTTTGCTATCTTAGCTCCTACTGTAGTGTAGAATTCAAGATTCAACATAAGGTCAAAATTTTGACTCGGATATGTTAAACAGCAATTTTATAATTCAATAAGAACTAAATTAGCAAAATAAGTTTTATTCTAATGATATAATTTACTCTTACTTTAATTCTGATGATATCCGAAATTTCCCTTTTTACTTTCTTTAGCGTCAAAATAGATATTGAATGATGCTGAAAGTAAAATCAAAATTTCGACTCAAACTGATAGAAAAAAATGTAGATTTAAAATCTATCGAAATGATATATTACAAAATACATTTATATGATTTCAGATATTCTGGATATTGCTGCTCCATCCTTCAACATTCTATCGGTGAGTCCTCCCAATGAAAAATTTTTCATATATAATTATATAAAATTATATAAAATTATATATAATTATACATAATTATATATTATTATATATCAAATTTGTCCATTTATATTTATACATTCTATATGTCATTCTTATATATGTAATTATACACAATTATGTATAATTATATATATAAATTCATATATAATTTTACATAATTACGCATAGATTTTAATGTAATTATACATATTGTTATACATAATTGTATATAATTATATATAATTTTATATGATTATATATAATTATACATAATTGTGTATAATTACATATATAAGAATGACATATAGAATGTATAAATATAAATGGACAAATTTGATATATAATAATATATAATTATGTATAATTATATATAATTTTATATGATTATATATAATTATACATAATTGTGTATAATTACATATATAAGAATGACATATAGAATGTATAAATATAAATGGACAAATTTGATATATAATAATATATAATTATGTATAATTATATATATAAATTTATATATAATTTTACATAATTACGCATAGATTTTAATGTAATTATACATATTGTTATACATAATTGTATATAATTATATATAATTTTATATGATTATATATAATTATACATAATTGTGTATAATTACATATATAAGAATGACATATAGAATGTATAAATATAAATGGACAAATTTGATATATAATAATATATAATTATGTATAATTATATATATAAATTCATATATAATTTTACATAATTACGCATAGATTTTAATGTAATTATACATATTGTTATACATAATTGTATATAATTATATATAATTTTATATGATTATATATAATTATACATAATTATGTATGGACAAATTTCATACATAATTTTGCATGAAAAATTTTTCATCGAACTATTTGAAAATTTTACAGTATTTAACTGATAAATCTGATTTGTTATCTTCAAGTACACTGAGAGAAAAATTATCTAAGAAACAAAGCAAAAAATATTTATTGGATACTGATAAATTTTGCTTAAAATTTCTTAATATCCAATATCTTTTTTACTTAAATAGAATAAACTGTTGCTTCCATAAGAAACACTGGTTTTAAGAAAATGTATATTTTTTATTTGAGAAATATTATATTAGTAGAGAAATTTTATATTGGTATAAGTATTGTAAAAATATGTCATCAGTACCCACCAAATAAATATTTTTTACTTCTCAGATATTTCTTCTCTCAGTGTAAACATAATGAAGTTGAGAAGAAATTATGTTATTATGACGCAAGTTCGTCGGTAATAGTTCGCAATTTTGACAGTTTGACAAGTTCTCAGCTTTACTACGTCGTTTTGTAAATCACTATACACGAACGAAGACGATATTATTAGTCTATTATAGACTATAATGTTAATATGTCTCTCGATAGAAACATCACGAACTCGTTTTCGCATCTTGGCGCGAGTTTATTCCGCGAAAAGTATCGCATATAATCGCCTTTTTTTCTTGTGTAACTCTCATTCGCCCTGATAATGGTATTTCGTAACGTAAGCGTGAATACGTACGCGCGCGCGGCCTGCGGTTTCTCCACAGTCACGCTGAAATATTTGCCACAGAGTTGCAAGTTCCGTCGTGGCACACGTAAGTTCCGACCGCCGTGACTCACTGCGAGCACTTTTAGCTCTATCGATCGCATTATCTGTGCTACCCCGACGAATGACACGACGCATTTCGCCGACCGAATTACGTGGACGTGATAGACGACGCGGAGATTATCTACGGAGATAGCCCGAGTCGAAATTTCGATCTTACTTTCGGACTTACTAATTCAACACTTATTTGGATATCCTGAAATCTACATCAATATCCTTTGATTCTATTGAACCCATCTTATTGAACCCATCTTATTGAACTGGTATAAAATCGTCTCATTTATTAATTTTTAATTATCCATTCTATCACCAATCGAAAGCAAAAATGTAATCAATAATTTTAAGTATAAACAGTGTTGATTTCTTATTATCCAATTAAATAATCCTTAATATTGTCCTTGATTTTTACAATATAGTAGGAACTAAGTTAGCAAAGTAGCTTTAGTTCTAATGATACGATTTATTCCTATTTTGATGATGTCCAAAATTTATAAATTTATAGACTTCAGAATATCAAAATAGATATTCAATAGAATAGTGAGGCTGAAAGTAGGATCAGAATTTCGACTTGAGTACAAACATATTGACTGCTTTGGTACAATTATAATATTAAATAAAATTATTAATAATTATAATCCTTATAAGTCCCTCTTGAATGTTGGCATTTCACCGATGATTTTATCCATTACTCCCAAATCGAAATTTTGATCCTGTATTATATCTTATATATCTTGATATATATCTTGATATCTTGTATATCTTGATTTTTACAATATAGTAGGAACTAAGTTAGCAAAGTAGCTTTAATTCTAATGATACGATTTATTCCTATTTTGATGATGTCCAAGATGTTTTGAGGACATCATCAAAATAGGAATAAATCGTATCATTAGAACTAAAGCTACTTTGCTAACTTAGTTCCTACTATATTGTAAAAATCAAGATATACAAGATATCAAGATATATATCAAGATATATAAGATATAACACAGGGTCAAAATTTCGATTTGAGAGTAATGGATAAAATCATCGGTGAAATGCCAACATTCAAGAGGGACTTATAAGGATACGAGCGAAACTAAAGTAAAGTAACACTTCATAAAACGATCAATTGTATCTCGAAGAGATAATCCGAACGCGACTCGAATATAAATTTATTCTACAGTGTGTGAGAAAAAGAGAGGGTGGATAGACAAGAGAGAGACAACAAAAGTAATTTATTAAAACACGTAAAAATACGTGAAAGCCTCTGGAATCCGATTTCCTTGCAAAAGGCGGGATCTTTTTAACGTTTGAGGAAGGTTATGGCGGGGCGTTGGTGATGACGCAAGCGGCAGGCAAGACATAACCGGGCAGAGGCGGGCGTAACGGAAGAAGGGAGACGGCACCCCGGTGACGGCCACAGGACGAGGAGGGACGAGGGCGAGGATATCGGAGGGAAACGCCGGGAAGGGAGAGAGAGAGAGAGGCACAGGAAAGAGGGTGTCGGGACAGAAATAGACGCGTTGCGAGCTCTCGTGCATAAGCCTCGTAAGTGCCGCCGCCGTCGCAGCCTTCGAGAGCGCGATGCACGGCAAGGATGCACGTGAAACTCTCCTCGCTTTTTCTCTCCCATCCTCCCTGCTTGCCCGCCTGCCTGGCCCTCTCGCTCCTTTCCTTTTCTTTTTTCCTTTCCTTTCGTGTCGCTCGATTCCAGTTTTAGCGTACGCCGTGTAACGGCGAGCCGTCATAGAAGAGGCGCCTAGATCGCTCGAAATATCCCCTCGCGGGCGAGACGCGCCTTCGTACAGGCGAGTAACGACGAGTAACCCGTTAGTGACCTTGGCATTTTTTGCGAGGGAAAGGGAGAAGGCGCAGTAAAATGTGAGAGAAATAAAAATCGCCGATATATTCCTCGCCGCCACCGGCGGCCGGAAGGTGGTGACGGAACATGGCAGCGCGTCGTCGGAGGAATGCGAACGGCTTCCGACTGCCGGGGGGCTCGGCAACGAACTCGTTGTCATTCGCGACGCGGAAATCGTTACCGCGGCTTGCGTCACCGATAAGACGCGTCGCGAATTCGGAAGATTCCGCGCGGCGAATATTCGGGCCGAGGTGTTACATCAACGAGGATGATCGCGGCGAGAGTCGCGCGCGCCGGAATCTCCGACTAGAGATACGTCCGAACTGCACGCGCGCGCGCGAGAGAACCGACTATCGCTGTTACTTCCGAAAGCAAGAAGCCCAGCTCTGATAGGAGATGCAACAACAACGCACACCGCGCCGCCAGACACGCCAGGATACCGCAGCGACATTCCTATCGCGCTGCGGACATCCTGGATGTGCCAACCTCCGATGTACCGCGTGTCGTTAACCTTACGCGTTGCGTTGGAAGAGGACCGATAACGCTCGCTCGCGCGGCTGCCGCGTTTCATCCGCCCGACATGTGTCCCCGCACACCCCCGCGAAATTAACCCCTCGCTTTGCACCCGATAGATAGACCGAGTCGAGATTTCGATTCTCTATCCGAGTCGAAATTTTGCTCTGTGTTAAACCCTGTGTTAAACCTTAAATTCTAAAACAACGCAGAGTAGGAGGTAAGTTAGCAAAGTAGGTTTAATTCTAACTCTTAAGCACTGACACGTATCTACAAAAATATTTCGAAGTTTGATAATTGAGAAAGTGTGCGAAACGTCTTTCCTTGTCGTCACTTCGTATCTTACGGGCCAAAGAAAAGATAGACGGACGCGATATGTACACGCTTAAGCGGGAATTAAACAGCAATAGGTTTCTTTTTTCATTGGGAGTCTATCAGACTCCCTGTCTAGCCTGTCAGTGCTTAAGGACTAATAATACAACACTCCCGCTTTCACTTTGATGATGTTCGAAATTTTCACCTTCTTTAGCGTCAAAATAGATGTTAAATGGAATACTAAGGCTGAAAGTAGGATCATAATTTCGACTCTCTAAAACTCAATGTTCTATTCAATACCTACTTAGACACTCTGAAATCTACATCAACTTTTTTTGGATTCTAATTAATTTACAGCTTTGTTCTCTTTGGAACCTACATTTTGTGTATCTTCAATCATTTAGAGACACTAAGTAGGACTTCTGTTTTCATGTGTATTAAACATATACTGATCTTTTGAAACATACAGATGTTAGAAAGTTTAGATCGAAAGTAGGGCTAAAATTTCGAATCGAGAGTCTCGAATGACTCGTCATAAAATCATCTCACGTCGTTAACCCTTTCAACAAGTGCCAGACCTTTAGCTTCCTCTCATGATACTTTTCATATTTGTATCATTTCAACCATATGGCTCTTTTTATGGCAACCAGAAGTCTCTTAAACTCTGTGACTTTTGCTTGGGGTTAACACATTCCGAGTCTAAATTTTGGCTTTATGTTAAATCTGGGAAGTAGAATCAAAATTTCGACTTGAAATCACCCGAATTAATTGCAATTAATCAGATAGCCTCGACAGGTTTCACGAAACATAGGAAAACGCGATCGTTTTACATTTCTTATTTCTCAAAGGATATTTCTGCGTTTACTTATTTACCCGAGTCGAAATTTTGATCCTATGTTGAACCTTGAATTCTACACTACAGTAAGAGCTAAAATAGCAAAGTAGGTTTAATTCTAATGATATAATTTATTCCTACTTTGACCCTGATGATGTCTGAAATTTCCGCTTTCGCTTTCTTTAGCGCCAAAGTAAATTGTATAATAGTAGAATCTTAGGAAGCAAAGTAAGTTCAGTTGCGAATATCTATTGAAGCTTTAGCTTCTACATAGAATATATGTATTTTATAGAGATATTTAAAAAATTTAATAAATAACGAAACAGAAACGTCAAATAACATACAAAATATACATTTTATTTGTTGCATATATTTCAGACATTATCAGGGTCAAAGTAGGAGTATCAATTATATCAGTAGAATATATTAAATCTACTTTGCTATCTTAGCTCCTACTGCGATGTAGAATTCAAAGTTCAACATAGGATCAAAATTTCGACTCGAAAATGAGTGTCAATATCGTCAAAATAGGTTTCACCAAGGTTGTAGATTATCTAAGTAGGCTCAAACTATTTTTAAGAGCGTCAAAGTAGCGTCAAAATTTTGACAAGGTAAAGTCAAAAGTTCAAAAGAGAAGTTAATGAATATCAATATCGTGAAAGTAGGCTTTACCTAGGCTATAAACCGTCTAAGTAGGCGCAAACTATTCTTAAGAGCGTCAAAGTGGCATCAAAATTTCGGGATATTTACGGCGATATCCACTAGATCCTGAAACTACGATAGCCAATGTGCCTCTCCCCCGCTCGCGTGCGGAGGGAAGCGTCACGGACGCGGGGCATCTGTCCCTCCGTTCCCAAGGCCCCGGGCGACATCGGCCGTTCTAATTCCAGGGTAACGATCCGTCGTCACGAGATTCGTGCGGTCGCGCACCGGTAACGTCTCGGGGATGCACGTGACACGACGGAGGCGAGAGAGAGCGATGCAACGCGACGCGAACTGGCGAGACGAGACCAGGACGAGACGAGACGAGACCAGGCGATTTCTTGCCGAGAGAGACGTGGGCCACCGCCTCTCTGGGTAACACGGTACCAGCGACGAAGGAACTAACGGTGTTCTGCCCTCGATAGCCGCCATTGTGAAACTACATATTATGACAGAGGATCCGTCGCGTGTACCGCTTCACCACGACACACTTACAGCGCCCGTCGTCTCGTCTTACAGCCGCCTCTCTTCCTTACACCCCGTTTACCCGTCTTCCCCCCCCCCC
>NW_022639527.1:1435587-1467316 GCF_010583005.1 Odontomachus brunneus | reverse complement strand
CCCCCCCCCCCCCCTCCCTCTCTCTCTCTCTCTTTCTCCCTCTCTCTCTCCTCGCTGCTTTCCTTTTCTCTCCCTCGATGCGTTTCTGCATCGTTCTATTCACCGTGCAACAATTTGCATCGGAAATCGCCCGGCCTCTCCTCTCCTCACTTTCTACACGACATGTCTCCCCGGACCTTGCGAATCGCCGAGCACTCGACCGAGGGGTGCCAAGCCGACCGAGCGGTAATCGCGAGGTAATTCCGTCGACTCGATACCGCCGCGAGAAATCCCGCAACTCCGCGTCTATTTCTTCCCGGAGTGTCTACGTGTTTACTCAGGACCGCGTTCTCGACGTGTGCATTCGAACGCCAAGTACGCCAAGTACGCCTCTTTTCTGCTCTGTTTTTCCTGCACGTGCGACCCGTATAAAGGTTCTCTATCTTGAGAATCAGAAAAGCGTACCTGGCATTCGAATGCGCCTCAAGATCAAGTACGACTCCAGTGGTTTACCCCCGATTTCTCGGTGTCTTAAGATAAAAAGTCTAAAAGTACTAACCATACCTACTTTACTACTTATAAAACTTACACTCTGGATATTGTTATTGTGTTGCAATTTTTAAATAGAAATATTTAAACTTTCAACGTAGAATATACGTGTTTATTTTAATATGCATTGAGAAAAATGTTTGACATTTATAACTATAATCACATAAATAATTACTTAAATATACACAGAAATAATTATTACAAATTGTGGTTAAGAAAACCGTTTTTTTTTTTAATTAAATTCTATTATTAATGATAATAACCTTTTTTTCTCTTGTATATATGTCATTATTTTACTACAAAAGATATAATTGGGGCCAAAAACAACTATAATTTTCGTTGAATCAACCGTTTTTTTTCTCAGCGTGTACATGTAAGTAAAAGCTTAAATCTCACCGTACGAAATTCCGTTGCACTGCGATCGTGCGAGAATTTTCGGACGCGAGTAAAGTGGGTGAAAGGTCGATCCTCTCAATTCCTCTCGTCTTTTTCTTGCGATTACATTGGATCCAAGAACGACCGCTCGATCTTATGCTAATCGGCATCTACATACATTTACATAATATATATATGTATTCGATCCCCCCATGTGTGCGAGTCGTGCGATATAGTTCCTTATTCTCTCAGCGCCGCTGAGAAAAATAGCTAAGACCGATTAATTACGAGGCGGAAAAGTCGCGGCTATAATAGACGCGCTTATCGATAAGGAGCGCGGTGATCCGACTGGCGTCGATTATTTTCGTCCGGCGTTCTGCAATCGCAACAACGTTCTTTTATATGCAAATAGCGCGGAACATTAACGGCGCGTGTGCGCCATCCGTCGATCGTTATCGTCGTGCTGTGCTCGCGCGTCTCTGATACGGATCGGCGGTTTCGCAACGAAAGAGCGACGATTTGCCAATGCGACAACGCCGATGAATCAGTGGTAATTGCGCAACGGGTGACGCAAGATGCACTCCTCTCCTGGAACTGCAACCTCGCGGCTCGCCGCTTCAATCGATACCGATCGATATGTTTCTCATCGCGAGAAATCTCCCCCCGCAGATATCCCCGGGACTGCCACGTTAATGCCATTAATAGCGTAACGATCCCCCAATGGGGGATACTCAATTATCGGTTATACTCGTCGCGGAATTTCCTGGGCTTTCTTATCAAACTTCCAGCGAGTGAAAGTGTTTGTCTTCGAGACTCGGGTCGAACTCAGGCTTCCTGTAGAGAACCCGCATGAGATGCAAATTACATTGCACAGATCCCTCAGGAAGCTGCAATTTCCAGACGCGCGAATGCTTCTCGGGCGAATCGATGAAGCGTGACGCAAATCAAAAACCACACCGGCTTGGTTGGTTTACGACGTGTGCATGTTACATGCCGATTTCTCGCGACGCGATTTCGGGGGCCGGATGGGTTTAGTTGTGTCGTCTTACACGCGCCGGTCGAATCGGAGGGATATTTCCCGTTACGTTAGAGAGAGAGAGAGAGAGAGAAACGTAATACGAGACGACCGAGACGTAATGCACACCCGCAGATTACTTTGCATCTCGTAACAGAGACATTCCGTACACAATGCGCGGCAAGAGAGAGAGAGAGAGAGAGAGAGGGAGAAAGAAAGAGAGAAGCAGAGGCCGCTGCCGATGCACGCGCGAAGGACAATACAAAGGAGACGTTGCTCGCGACACACAATGATCGGGAAACGCCGGAAAATCGATCGGCGAACGCGAGAGAGCGAACTCACTGGATCCTTTTTTTCAATCCTTTTTTTCTACCTTTTCTCCCCTTCAAAGAGAATCCCGTTGGAGGTTTATTATTATAGAAGGAGGGGTCGCGGCGTTTTTTCTAAGAGGCGATCTCGATTTCCTAATACCTCAATCGCGATCGACCTCGATCGAATGTGCGCCGAGCGTAGCTACAACCGAAAGAGAGAGAGAGAGAGAGAGAGAGAGAGAAATTCTCCTTCTCTTCCTCTTCTTCAGTAATCCACTGCATTCTTAGCGGATCTCGAGATCTTCAAAGAGCATACAGGACACGGTTCACAAAAGGATCTCGTCCTTTCTCTCTTTCTCGCGAGCGGGACGGGAAAGTAATCGACAATTAATCCCGCAACGCGCGCGATTGTTTTGCGCGTGTTTTTCGCGTGGAAATTTAGAACTGACCAACGGAATGGAAGGACGCGAGAGGATCAATTGGATCCGCGTTAAATCGCGCACTTGCTTACGTTGCGCGCCGAATGGAGAGAAAAAAAGAAGCGCGCGAACCCTCGCGGGCGGAAGAAAATCGATTGAATCCCGCGGTCGAACGTCGGCCCATAAATTCCCGCCGGTCGAATTTCACGCGTGTCAGTGAGTTTTTCCATCGGCGCTCGTGACTTATTCATGAAACGCATGAAACTCTCACGAATCAATCTCGCGGGCAGGCCGTATAATCGCCCGGAGAATAAAGAGTCATAAAACGGCCGCCGAATCGAATTAATTGATGTCGAGCGCGCTGCGCAGGGAAAGCGAGCGGCGCGGAGGTGGAATTAGACTAAATGCGGAAAACACACGCCGGTGTGTGTCCGTGCGGAATTAGCGCGGGGATTTCGAAAATACGGCGGGCATTAATCGGCCGGTCGTTGGCCGGAGGAGGAAACGAGCGAGCGAGCGTCGGTAATTAGATTGCGCCGCTAGCATTTCGTCGGAAATGAGATTATCTCGTAACGAAGAATAAATCAGCAGATTGCCCGTACGCAAATAGCCCGAGCGAGCCGTAGATGGGTCATACAGCTGCAGATTATTAAGTTTTATCTTCGCACAATGGCATTAGCGGGGACCGGTCGACGAGTCGCCGACGAGTCGAGGGCGAACGCGAAGTTATTGTTGCCGCGTCTCTCGCACTCTCTCAACTTCCTCGAGCGAAATTTCACCGTGGAAAGCGACAGAAGGATGACCACCCTGAAAAAAGGATATCTGCTACTTGTAATCACATGGAGGAAACAATTGTTACGAGTTATAATAGTAAATTACAATGGTGCGTTGTTATAATGCTCGACTGAATGGTCGAGTGAATATCTTCACACGAAATTGAAGAGTGAATCTGATGCGTTCCACCGTCAGAGGAACATGCTCAATCGATCGAGACGTTCGCTCATACGGGGTTAGAATTCACTTTCAGCTTGAGTGAACCGTGCAATTTCGAGCGGCGGTATTGTCGCTTCCAGTGAAAATACTGCTGCACGGAGGAAGTTTGGTCGGATGATGCAAATTCTGGTGAAATGTGGACGATTTAGGAATTTCGACTGAAATTACTCAAGTTCTGTTTGGCTCTATCAGAACTCTTGACGCTTTAAACTGAGTTCTTAGAACCAAAATTTCTGAGTCGTTTATATTTCACCGGAAATTGCTTCATCCAACCGAAACTCTTCTCTATGCATTTTTTACTCATGTTGAGTGCATTCCAAGAAACTTCGAGAATACGACAATGACGACAGTGCCATGTGTAGTCGTGAGAATTATTGCTTTTTTTCAGCATCTATATCTTCTTGCTCTTATAACGAGAAAAGTAATAGTAGCAATATACATATAAATTCACTATCATCAACACCATATAGTAATACTTTTTGCAAAAATGGTTCCTCTCATTATAATTCTTTTACCATCTTTTTTGTATAGTGATGATAGATTTGTTTTTAATCCGCGAGCATTGTTCTCTGAATTTCCAGAATGACGTCCCGAGTCGAAAATTTTGACTCTATGTTGAACCTTGAATTCTACACCGCAGTAAGAACTAAGATAGCAAAGTAAGTTTTATTTGAAGTATATGCAACAAATAAAATGTATATTTTGTACGCTATTTGACGCTTCTGTTTCATTATTTATTCAGTTTTTTAAATATTTCTATAAAATACATATATTCTATGTAGGAGCTAAAGCTTCAATAGAAGTTCGCAACTGAACCTACTTTGCTTCCTAAGATTCTACTATTACACAACCTACTTTGACGCTAAAGAAAGTGAAAGCGGAAAATTTTAGATATCATCAGGGTCAAAGTAGGAGTAAATTATATCATTAGAATTAAACCTACTTTGCTATTTTAGCTTCTACTGCGGTGTAGAATTCAAGATTCAACATAAAGTCAAAATTTCGACTCGGAGATGAATGTCAATATCGTCAAAATAGGTTTCACATAGGTTGTATGTTATCTAAATAGGCTCAAACTATTTTTAAGAGCGTCAAAGTAGCGTCAAAATTTTGACAAAGTAGAGTCAAAAGTTCAAAAGAGAAGTTAATGAATATCATTATCGTCAAAGTAAATTTTACTTACGCTATAAACCGTCTAAGTAGGCGCAAACTTCTTAAGAGCGTCAAAGTAGCATCAAAATTTCGACTCGGGCACCTCAATCAAAACGAGTGAAAAGTCACTCGCGTTCAAACGACGACGAGGGGGAGGGGGGGTTATCCGACGCGTGTAAAATCGGGTAAAATAAGAGGAAGAATAGAGGAGAGAGATGATGAACGAAACGAGAGACGCGAAATTAAATTCCCGATAATTTTGCGCCGAGCAAACGAACGAACGAACGGACAAACTCGTAGGACGAGGGAGATCACTCGTGAAGAGCACCGGAAGGCACTCGTGAGTCCATTACGGTGGCACAACGGCCACCGCGCGAGACCGCGCTGCGTTATACCGTTGCGCTACGGTATTTCGGGGTCCGCCGGCTTTAAGGCCTGGCCCGGTACCAGAACAACGTAAATAATAGCTAATATCCGCGTTACGTAATGGACGACGGCCTCGAACACGGTCGACGTGCGGTGTACTACACGTGCTCCGTTGACCCACTTTGTCCGATCTCGAAAGCTCTCTCGTTTTTTCCGTCCGGGCCGGAACCGCGAGCGGAACATCCCACACAGCAAAGAAACCGCGCCAGCCTTTGCCGAATCAAGTATCGATTGTCGCGCGATTTCATAATCGCGGCTAGACGCCGTGGTGTTCGCCCGAGTTCGCGCTTCGAGAACTGTGTGTTTGGGAAAAAAATGGTTGACCCTGGAACGCGGGTAAAACATTTATTTGGATCGAACGCTTCTAACTTCGAACGTTACTTCAGCGCCTTAATCTTCTCGTAACGAAAGGTAATAGCAATATACATGTAAAATCACTATCACTAACACCACAAGTAATATTTACTCCACAAAAAGGGTTCTATTGATTGTAATTCTTTCACTGACTTTTTTTGCATGGTGATAATAAACGTCAAACATTTTTTAATCCGCTGCTCTCTGAATTTCCGGATCTCAATGAAAAAGAGTGAAAAATCACTCGAAGAAAGAGAGAGTATAATGTATCTTTCGACAATATCGTATAAATCCTGTTTTAAGGGGATTGGAGGGTCAGATTGCCTGAAAATCGTGCTTGTTCTTTAGCAATTTTTTATGACAAACTGAATGAATATGCAAAAGTGTTATTTTGACGTGTACTTATACAACATATAAAGAGAAGGAAAATATAATTTTGATGATCAAATCCTCAATATAAATGTATGGTACATGCAGTTAAAATATATTTCGTTTTTCTTTTCAAGGTCATCATTTTGCAGTAATATCTTGACTCTCGATGGTTCAATTAAGCTGAATTTCAGGTAGAAAATTCCCGTAAGCTTGTCGTTATCGTGTGAACCACTGACAAACTCGTGAAAATATTTAATTTTGAAATATTAATTTTTTTACTATAAAAGAACTGAAAATTTAATAATATTTCATTAAGATATTTGTAATTTTGTTAACTTTTACTCAATTTCTATTATAGTGGTTCACACGATAACGACAAGCTTACGGAAATTTTCTACCTAAAATTCTCTACTTAAAATTTACCTTAATTTAACCACTCTCTACCTAAAAATTTTCTACCTAAAATTTTCTACCTAAAATTCACCTTAATTTCTACCTAAAATTTACCTTAATTTAACCACTGAAAATCAAGATATTACTGCAAAATAACGACCTTGAAAAAAAAAAACGAAATATATTTTAACTTGGACTGTTCTTCAGAGAGAAGAACAGTCAAAGAATCAGGTCATTCCAATTTCAGATTATTTTTCTGAAAAAATAAGCTACCTACGCTAACTACGTTTAGAAATTTTCCGAAATTTTGCCAAATATACAGCATAGATTCGGGTTAGAATACCTAAATTTGTTCCAAAATATAAGGAATATACAAACAAACCCGCAGATATTTTATACATATATAGATATCTACCCATTTAGGTATACTCTTATTACACTCAGATAAGTAGATACTAATACATCCCGCTGTGTATATGCGATATATACACTTATATTGAGTATTTAATCGTCAAAATTATATTTTTCTTCTCTTTATATGTTGTATAAATACACATCAAAAGAACATTCTCGCATATTCATTCAGTTTCTCATAAAAAATTGTGAAAGAACAAGCACGATTTTCAGGCAATCTGACCCTCCAGTCCCCTTAAAGTGGCGTGTTATCTCATTGTTGCCCGTCTAACTTTCGCTTCTAATTGCTCGTTGAGCAACTTTGCTTTATTTACTTTAATTTTACTGCTAATTTTATGAACGATGTTATGATAAATAACCCTTTGTCCACAACCTTGATTTAATCTTTAAGCTGAAATAAATTGACCAACTACAGTAGATTATTTAAAAAATAATGAACTATGGTTGGTCAATTTCTTACGGCTTAAGAATTAAAGCAAGGTTGTGGACAAGGAGTAAGATAAGCACGATACGAGAGAGTTTGCTTTAGTTTTGTCTCTCTCTCTCTCTTTCTCTTTACAAGTGTGTAACGCAACTCACGATAAGGCTGTGCACTTTCGCACACACGCGTACGCGCGTCGGGGCGGGTGAACGACAAGAATAAAGGACGATAAAAGCCGACGAGTACTTCCGGTGTCGCGCAAAATGTCGCCGATTACTCCGATTAAACGAGGCGTACGAGACGCGCGATGCATCGATAAGCAACATCGTTGGGAAATAGACGATAAATTCCCACGACTACACACAACTCTCTCTCCCCGCTCCCCTCTACTCTCTCTCTTTCTCTCTCTCTCTCTCTCTCTCTCTCTTTCTCTGTCTCACCTTACATATTTGTATCCCGTCCGTGAACTTCGCGATTAATCCGACATGAAATAGAATGGATTTACCTATCTGTTCTCCTCCTTCTCCTCCTCTTCGTCGCGCACGCGGGACTTAAATTATACGTGGAAATCTGTGTTAATCCATTCCGACTAAATGATCTGTAATTCAATGACGATACGCGATGTATAACGGATTATCGATTATCTCGATGTGGGGGAATGGCGCAATAAGACGAGACCGCGACGACAAGGATTCACAAGCGTTTTTTTTCCTCTTTCAACGATAACACACACATATACACACTGGGAAAAGTCGGTGATTGAAAATGGATAATATCGTATTAAATAGTTTGGTTCTGAGAAAGAGTAATTCTGGAAAACAAAGAAATTCTGCCTGAAAGATGGAAAATAAGAGATAGTAATCTTTATTTATTTGTAGGATTCTAAATGTGACGTGTGCAAAGAGCTCGTTTCAAGCGAATGGAATTGAGCAAATGTTCAAACGCGTTTTTGCTCGTATCTGAAACAGATATTTGTCGCAGATGGCATTCTTTTTATGGCGCTTTTCCATTCAGCCGACGCCACCAATCTGTCCAAAAATTCCCCGTCGAACATATGCGCAATTTTCCGCGACACCGTCCCCGCGTCCCGAATGAATAAATGCACAACACGCTCGTTCGGTACACGACACTTGTTGCACATCCGGTCCTTCGTTCTCGATTCGGGCTCGATTTCGTAGAAATCGAGAGACTGCACAGTATCTTCCTGTTAACCTCCCGCCATCTTGATTTATGATATCAGAAAAACGGGGAAACGCGTGCCCTGCGTCGAGATAAAAATATATATCCGGAACAATGGCGCCTTGCAATCGATTGTGCACACACACTCCAAACACTTTCCTCTCGCTCTGACAATCAATAAATAACCGTTCAACAAGAGTTGCGTGACGAAGGGGCCAGGGGGCTGAAATTCAGCTTTTTATCAACGCTAAAAGAAAACAGAAGCCGATCGCGGGCACACCCGTGACAAGGGTCTGAGTTCGATATTATCTTGCGCATTCATCTCATCTGTCTGATCTCTATCTCTCTCTCATCTCCACGAGTCATCTCAATTATATCATACTTATTAATAACCGCGCGTCCTCTGAGACGCGAAAATCAGCAGAATAATACGGCCCTCCGAGACCTCGTCCGCCGATTCGCTCGACGAAGGCGGATCGAAGAGACTTCCCAACGCGCGAAGATCGTCGTTGGCCGTGGACGACCGGTCCTCGGCCGCTTATCCATTATTACAGCACGTCAGGGTCCCGTGTAACCTCCGCGCCACGCTACAAGATTGCCTTCTGCGCGCGTTTTTCGCGACCGTCCTCGCCGACACCCAATGTACCGGGGGGCCCGCGGCCTTGAGGGCCTTGCCCTATCGACACGGCGACCGTGATCGCCGATCGCCAAGGTCTCCCGATCCGGGATGTCAACCTCTCGCGAGCTCGTCGATTCCGCGATCCGCCGGCGGACCACGGAATGGTGATTCAGCGTCAGCGTCGGATGACGAGACCTCTCTCAGGCAAGCATGCAGGCAAGCCGGCTCGTCGGCGAGGACGATGATTCAAAAGCGATTACCAAACAAGGCTCCGATTGGCCGAGAGGAATCGGGAACGCGGTTCTCACGCTGCAGCGCGCTAAAAATGCACGCTATTGACTCGTCACGACGGGTGTCCGCGGAAAATATGACGTGAAACGTCGGCCAGGAATGCCGCCGACGTAGAGGAGAGTAGTACGTTGAGAAACCGGCAACGGTGATGATGATGATGACGACTACGATGATGATGATGGCGCGGTGGTGGTGACGACGATGACGCCCACGCAATCGCGATAAACGATAAGGAGCGCGCGTTTCGTTTACGAGCTGAATAAACGACTCTGCGTTTATTTCCTGAGGCAGGTTCAGAGGGACGTCGCCACGGCTCGTCGATGTCGTAACTGTCTTCGTGCTGGAAAATTATCAATGATTGAACATTATCGCTTCTCGAAGGCTTGTCTCGTAGGAGTTACCTTTTGATTAGAAGAATCCGCGCGCGCGAGAGAATTCTCGTCTTTTGGACGTAAATCAGCTAAAAAGAAAATATAATCCTATCCTTGGCGGAATTCTCGAATGGGCTCAAGAAGATTCTTCTAAAACCAAAAGGAAAAAGGTATCAAAAAATATTTTAACACACCCAAAAATAGAACTTTATCTCCTGTAATCTCACACGGAGAAAAATAATTTTGCTTTTTTAGCAAAATCGTCGTTTGCATATTCGTAGTAACAGCAAAAACATTTAGTTGACGTAACTAATTTTACAAATTATTCGTTATCAGAGCAGAAGTAGTTTTGTTGCCAGAATAAAAAAAATTTGTTGAGTGTATTTGTCCTAAGAATCACGTTAATTTGCTATCGTTGCAAAATAATCCTTAGCAAATTTATTTGCATTCGGAGCAAAATTGCAACTGCTTATATAAATCTATCATAATTCTTATAGCAAAATAATTTATAGATTCAGCAAATTATATCCAGCAAATAGTGACTAATACTCTTAGCAATAGTGACTAATAGCAAGTTTTTTGCTGTCCATATAATAACGAAAAGATTTTGCTAGACCAGCAGAAAATTTGCTGGGCCAACAAATTATTTTTCTCCGTGTATCAAAAGAATATTTCCTTTCTAATGAAAAATAATAAAATTGTGCTTGAAATATTTTTTAGTAAGGGTAAGGTTTAGTAAGGTTTCTCATATTTCCGACATAAATCATCTAAAAAAGAATATAATCTCATTCTTAGATAAGATTCTCTTCTAGAATAAATTGAAGAGATTTTCTTCTAAAACCACAAAAGGAAAATACTCTAAGCATAATTTTATTCCTCCGCATTAGAAGAGAGAAATACTCTTTTAGTGAAAGTTTCGCTTAGAATACCGGATTACAGGCAAGTGCAACTAGAGTTCTTTTTTCTCTGTACGGATATTAGAATATTTTGCTTACTTCGAATTAACGCCCTTTTTCCTTTGATTTTAGAAGAATTCCACAACTTAAGAAAATCCCGCCAAAAATAAGATTATATATCACTTTGGTATGTAATCTAGCGAAATGACCTATGATGAATCGAAATGATTCATACTGATAAATTTTTCGAATACTTTCTTAGCAAAAATTAATTCCTTTTCTCGGAATCCACACGAGAGAATTTCTGCGCGTTTCAGTCGTCGTGGATGACATTGAAATTACTCGACTATTCAATCTTAATATACCGTAAAGATTTCAGTGACAGTGACACTGCAAGAGAGAGAGAGAGAGGGGGGGGGGCGGGGCGGCTGGATGAATCATTAACAGTCTATAAATAAGTAATATTCTCCCGGTCGGGCGAATTAAACGCGAATTAACGACGCCGCTCGCAAATTACGAGGGAAAGAAAAGCGCCGTGACTCGATCCCATGGTCGAGGAAGAAGAAAGAAGGAGCCGCGGCCATCTCGCACACGCACGTATATGAATTTGCATCGCTTTTACGAACAGTACGTGCGTGCATGCATGCGTGCGCGCACGCGTTCGCGATACACATATACAGCGGTATATCCACGCGAAGGCTACTTTCTCCAAGGCGCTCGCCTAGGATTTCCTGTCCCCAGCACATGATCTTGGCTAGCCTCCCGTACGCTCGGCTCGCGGCGAGTTACGCTACAGTTACGTGGACGTCGATCAGGTGAAGTCGCCGACCGAACGGAAGAAACGTCCGTCTTTTTACGCTCGTGCGGCGCGAGAATCCCCATCGAGCGTTTTAATTAACAGCGGTAGCGAGGAATCCCGAGGCCACACTGGAAGACACCGGCGTCGCGACCTTTTCCGGTCTCTTCCGCGAACGCTCTGAAAGAGAAATGCCCGCGTTGAGGCGGCGAAGTCGTTCATTTCGCCGCGAATTGCAGTCACTTTTGGCGCCAGCCATCTTCTCTTGTTTACGGCAAACAAGCGAGCAGTAGCAGGCAATATGCAGTTATTGATAGCAGTCTAACAGTATTTATTAGAGAAATGAGTTACCCGACTGTATAATTATTTCGCTTTCTGCAATTACAGTCACGACTACCAAACTCCTTTTCCTCGGCGTATGTGTGTGTGTGTGTTTCTCGACGAAATTGATTTATTTAAACTTAATCTCATTGTAAACTCGAAATACACCTTCGTGAATCGAAAATTCTTTCTCAAGGCGGAATCTGTCGACTCATAGAAACTTCGCTGTCACTTCTCAAATACTTGAAAATTTATTTGTAGGACATAGAATTTATTTGCGGGATAAGGATTTATTTTTTTCATGGGAATAAACTTTCTTTCACAGAAATAAACATTGTTTCGTAGAAACAAATATGTTGTTATGTACAAATAAATTTTCAAATATTTTTTCTCAGTGTACACTGAGAAAAGTGTACACTGTGTGTAGTTTCCCGCCTAGGAAAAGATACTTGAAAATTTATTTGTGTGATACAAAATTTATTTCCGTGATACAAAGCATATTTCTGAAAAATAAATTTGTTTCTGTGAAATAAATTTTTGTCCTACAAATAAATTTTCAAGTATTTTTTTCTCAGTGTACACTGAGAAAAAATACTTGAAAATTTATTTGTAGTACATAAACTTTGTTTCTACGAAACAATGTTTATTTCTGTGAAAGTTTATTCCCATGAAAAAAATAAATCCTTATCCCGCAAATAAATTCTATGTCCTACAAATAAATTTTCAAGTATTCACACAAGTATTCAAGTGTACACTGAGAAAAAAATACTTGAAAATTTATTTGTAAGACAAAAATTTATTTCATAGAAACAAATTTTATTTCTCAGGAATATGTTTTATATCACGGAAATAAATTTTGTATCACACAAATAAATTTCCAAGTATCTTTTCCTCGGTGTAAGGTGCTTTCGGGATGTCCCGCAAAATGAAAAAGAGTCGAAAATCGGGATGTGCCGCAAAATTCGGGACGGTTCGTCACCCTAGATGAATCGTACGTCGCGAAAATAGCCGTGCGCGCTCGCAACAAAGACGTCGCTCGGCCGGTCGGCCACGTTATTCAATCGGAGGTATGAAAAACAGGGGCGTGGATGCGTCAACGACCAAATCATTGCTTTAACCTTTCAACCTCCTCCGCGCCAGTGCAGCGCGCAATGCTATTCGTATCTCTCCGCTCGCTCAGACCTGTTGCACATCAGCACGGTTACGCGCGGCCGTTTCGCAACTCTTCATTGAGCAATCTCGAATCGCGCGTCCGATGCAAACTCTCTGTCACGGGGAATATCTTTCAATTTCGCGATGCACTCTTCAACTCCGAGCCATCGCGCTCTCGATATTCCCTGCTGTCCCCCTCCGGCCCCTCTAACGCAGGGATGGAAATGCGATTCCGACTCGGTTCCTGAGAAGATCGACTTTTTCCCGCAGAAATCGACATCTTTCAGTCGATACTTCCCTATTCGATTCTGACGATGGATTATTTCAAGGAAGATTTTATTCATCGATACGCCACTTATCGATTAAGGAAAAATAATTGGGACCGAGAGGAACTGAGAGAAGGAATATCTGAGAAGTAAACAATATTTATTTGATAGATATCGATAACACATTTACTTATATCAACATAAAATATTTTTTAAATAAGGAAATACACATTTTCCTGAAACCTCAATTTTTCATTGAGGCAATTGTGTCTATTCTATTTGAATAAGAGAATTTGGACTTAGATAACATCCAGCGAAGAAATATTTTCTATTTTTTGGATATTTTTCTCACTGTAGGATTTTGACCGGTCAAAATTCCGACTAAAGTAAACGTCCCAGTGGTTGAACATACATGTTCCAATGATTGACATATTGGTTTTGCATTTTTCTTTGTTGAAATGCTTTTCAATGTACAAAACAACATAATAAATGAAAAGAAATATTTAGTTACTTTGTGATTTTGTTTCATTTATTGAAAGCATCTGAACAAACACAAGTATATTATTAGTAATTCAATTATCGGTACACGTTCAATCACTAGGACGTTTACCTTGGTTGTTCGGCTCAAGGGGATGATTCCTTCCTTGACATTTGTATTAAAGAACCGCCTATCTCTGCTCCAGTGTGTTTGCGACCTGCATCGAGATCCGTGATCGAAATCGATCTCTTCTCTCCTCCTCGTCCTCTCATCCTCCTTCGCGCGTTCATCCCTTGGCGCATCTTGGTGCGAGTTGCATCTCGGCCAGATACGAAAGCTATCGCACCCTGACCCGTGCCGAATGAAATAACCCCCTGCGATAATTCGCTATCGACGCGATAACGCGCCATCGGCGCTCCACGATATTACAACGTAATTTAGCAATTACGCGGCGAGTGCCGCGGAGATGCACGACAAAACATTTATAAGTAGCGCGACCTAACGGAAGAAACGAACTCGGCCCGGTTGGCGCCCGCTTTTCTTGGAAAGCGACGCTTCGGTTATCTGCTTAACGGGCGCCTGTAACTAATTGAATCGCGCTAACGCGCTAGGTTTTCTCTTTCAACGATTATTCGCCGAGCAGCCAGACTTTTCTCCCGCTTTGTAGCTTTGTTCTGCCAAGCGGCGATGAAGACAGCGTTGAAATCCCGCGGCAGGCGGCGCATCGTGATACAATCAGCTGTTCGTAATTGAATCGTGCGTTTCATTTCGGTCACTTTGGACAAGCCCCTTTCCACGCGCGATCCATGATCCTCGCTCGAAAGTGACGTTCTCGCAGGTGAGATTTATTTCCGCCGCGGGCGGCTCGCGACGATCACCTCCTGCTGCGCAATTAGATCGTGTTAATGAGAGCGATTTTTGCTCCGATCGCCCCGATAAGTGGCACTCTCCCCACGACGGCGGCGCCCGTTGAAGCCGGCTCTACGTGTTTTCACGACGAGGCGGACGTCGACCGTTGACCTTAAGCACCGAAATCAAGGGCTGCTGCTGCTGCTTGCGCACCGCCCGCGACGTGTGCGCCACGTTCTCCACCGTAATCGGCCTCATCCTTCCTCCTTCCCGCTCGCGCGCTTCGCGGCCACACACGCGCGCGCGCGCGCACACACACACACACACACACACTCTCCCCCAAATGGGTCGACCGGTACACACGCACGTAACGGCTTCGTCTTTTTATCGTACATTTCACCTTTCTACTTTGCAATCAAGCACTTTCATATTGCTTTCACTTGGCGGATGAAAGTACCGTCCCGAGCCAAGTAGGCTCCCGTCTTTTATACAGGGTGGACGAAACGCCGCGTCGGCAAGCTTGAATCGAGAACACACGGTGGAGGATAAAATACTTGGAGAATAAAGTGTCTTTATTATTGACATGTCAACTTTCTAATGAGATTGCACAACGTTGCACGGAGATGAGTTGCTTGCGCAATAGTTGAATTCAATTCAACAAATAATCGTTTAAATTCAAGACGAGATTCTCCTAACAAAATTATACATCGTTGCTTGCATACATGAAACAATGATCGTTGATTTGAGTGTATTAGTCTCAAGTGGGAAGAGGAGCCTGGGATGTGACTCATATTTTAAGACGTACTCTCGATATTTTGTGCTTTTCATTAATGAAAATTACTCGTCAATAATAGAAACAGAGGTCTTCCTTTCTTGGGATCGTCTAAAATATATTCTTGCAAGTAACTTATCTTCGTGTGACGCTATCTAATCTCACTTGAAGATTAACATGTCAAAGATAAAGATATTTCCCAAACACGAACGTCCTTTTTTTTCTGTGCACAAAGAAAGAGACGATCGGTCGGAATGAAACACTCGGCTTGCCGAATTTGCGTCTCCCTGGTCGGCAACGGAAAACGATTTATCACAGCGAAGCGCCCTGCTGAGTAACAACGAGTTTTCCGCACGTCTATTTCCGTTTAGCCCGGCGCGTAGAAATCGCAAGGTTCCGCAGTGACGCGGCAGCTGTTACGCGTGTCCTGCTGCGCAGAAAAAAGGTCCTCTTGTTTTGAACATATCTTTATAACAATGCAAATCCTAACATTAAACAAAGATAAGCTACTTGCATCAACACATTTTGTGTGATTTGACAAAAAAAAATATATTCTTATTATTTAAAAAAATGATTTTCATGCACGGAAAGCACAAAATATTGGATTGAGAATATGATGAAAATGTCATTATCGTCGAAATAATCATGTTGCACTTCTTTGCGAGACATTATAGTGTTCAAATGAAATTATAACATTATTGAAATTCCAGACTTTCAGATTCTTCTAACAAAAAGGCATATCGTTGCTTATATACGAAAGAATAATTGTTAATTTGAGTGTATTAAGTGGATACTAATTTTTTTCTGTGTAGACCCTTCTTTGGAAACCTTTTTTTTATGTTTTTTTCAAACAAATATCAAATTCCTCGACTTTATTTACCGTTAAAATAGCTTGATCCCAAATCTGAACCAAATATATGGCCTAAACAAATACTCAATATATCGAAACTGATAATAGAAGTAAGGTTGATAATAGAACTAAGGCTACTAGATATTAAGAAATCTTGTTCACAGTTATATTTTAAGAATTATATACCATTACATCATTCCGATGTGTATGAGCTGGTACCATCGTCCAGAATAGATCCTAGTCGCTACTCGTAACAGTAACATCGTCCTAAGTAGAGTTCCTCATGTCAAAGTTGGGAGATCGCCCGCCATTTGTAGGGAGGACGTGAGTGAGTGTGAGAAAGAGAGAAGCTACAGCGTGTTTCGTCATTTCGATCTTAGAGCTTCTCTCTCACTGCCACTCACGTTAATCCTAAAAATGGCGCCCAGGATGCAGATCAGTCAGGAATCACCGTGCTTTGTCTTAACTCTGACCGGAGAAATTCTAACCCTGAGTATCAAAGGCTCTGAGTAAAGAACCGTACAGCACCGCGTGCGTTTTAGCCGGTCGATCGCAAAATTTCTATTAGTCTCGCGCGACTACCTTAGTCGTCGTCGACGAGACGCGCGCGCTCGTTTCTCTCTCCCCCTTTCTCTCTTTCTCTCTGGAATCTCCACGGTGCGGTTCGTCGGGCGGAATCGTTATTTTTGGAGCACCCAGTGTGAAGCACCGACGACGCGCACATCGCCGTCGCGTTTTCGTATTTGAGATTTGGATGCCGCAGGCCAACGAACCCGAGACCGGATCCGCACGGGGACCTTAGGCTTCATACAATCGCGATTGATGCGCGACTCGCTTCAGTTATCGCCATATTATTACGTCGCTCGCGCGACCGAATTAATTCCGACCGGTGCGCCGCGGACGAGAAATCCAATTTCTCTCCTGCTGGATATTCGCATACTCGAGTCGATGATAAATCATCGGTCACACTAGTGAGAACGTGAATCCGAGAAAGAGAGAGAGATCGTGTTATATTGTTGTTACCTCACGAGCGTCGATTACCTATATGGTGAAACTATTTTTCAAGAATCCAGCTATTTTCCCAGTTTTATCACTGTTATCACCTCACAATCGTATTGTGTTGCGATTATATCCGATAAGACGATCACGTTTGAAAAGCAGAGACACACGGAAAAATGTAAGCAGCAAGATTTCAGCATTGCGCGTATATTGAACAATCATCGTTGATAATTTCAACATGACGCGTGCTCAATAATAGTAACAATTATTACTGAAGCATTATTTATCAATGTTGAGTATTATTAGTCGATTAAAGTTGTTTTTGACGAAAGTAATCGATCGTCACAATCAAGTTACAAATAATTTAGTTGATTGATGATTAATTGTTGGTAAAACTTTTGTAATTGATTATGCATTGATTAATAATTTATGTCATCAATCGCTAAAATTATCTGTGATTTTGTATGTGACGATCAATCAATCTTGGTTATCGATTTGTCGATTATTTTCGCGAAGAAAAATAATGTTGTCCTTTTAGCAAAATCGTCGTTATTACTGCATATTCATAGTGACATCAAAAAAATTTTGTTCACGTAACTAATTTTATAAATTATTCGTTATCAGAGCAGAAATAGTTTCGTTGCCAGGAAACAATTTGTTGAGTGTATTTGTTCTAGAAATCACGTTAATTTGCTATCGATGCAATGTACCCTTAGCAAATTTACTTGTTATCGGAGCAACTGCTTATATAAATCCATCATGGTTCTTACAGCAAAATAATTTGTACATTCAGCAAATTATATCCAGCAAATAGTGATTAGTACACTTAGCAAATCTTTTTGCTGTCCATATAATAACGAAAAGATTTTGCCAGACCAGCAGAAAATTTGCTGGGCCAGCAAATTATTTTTCTCCGTGTTAGTCAGAGAAAATTTTCGTCGATCAGTTTATTCAGAGACAGGACGCCCGCACGCGAGACATTTAAAAATTCTTAAAAATATTGTATAATATTTCAATTTTTATATTTGTCCTGCACGGAGAAAAATAAGTTTGCTCTTTTAGCAAAATCGTCGTTGTTACTGCATATTCGTAGTGACATCAAAAAAATTTTGTTGACGTAACTAATTTAAATTATTCGTTATCAGAGCAGAAATAGTTTCGTTGCCAGGAAACAATTTGTTGAGTGTATTTGTTCTAGAAATCACGTTAATTTGCTATCGATGCAATGTATCCTTAGCAAATTTACTTGTTATCGGAGCAACTGCTTATATAAATCCACCATGGTTCTTGCAGCAAAATAATTTGTACATTCAGCAAATTATATCCAGCAAATAGTGATTAGTACACTTAGCAAATCTGTTTGCTGTCCATATAATAACGAAAAGATTTTGCTAGACTAACAGAAAATTTGCTGGGCCAGCAAATTATTTTTCTCCGTGTGTGAATGTAATGCGCAAGCATCTCACTCACTACTTAAACCGGTGAGAGGGCTTAAAGACTACGTTGAATCGAGCCCGGCCGCTATCTACGAAGCGCGTTCGCACGCGCAATCCCGATTACACCGGCGTCGTCACTATTACTTGAACAGTTACACTTTCTCCTCGACGTCTGCTCGTAGTTGAGGAGAGAGCAGGCCGGGCAGCAGTGCGCGCCCGGGGAAATGATTGTTGAACACACGCTGGTTATTTAAAATATGCACTCTCTCTGCCGTTATATTAATGATCTAACTAGCGCACAGATAGCGCAGCTAGAAACGCTCTTAGATAATATTAATATTCCATCCGTGGCATAACTCGAGCGTCGCCGTCGTCCTCCTCCTCTTTTCTGCGAATACGCGTACTAAGCGCGAATTTTTCTTCGTTCTCGCGCGAGAAAGCAGTCCACAGTTTCGACGGATCTCGAACGACGGGAAGAGAAGCGACGAGTTCCCGTCCCTTCGGAGGAGAAAACGTGTCACGAGCGTGTGTCCGATTAATGCCAGCGCGATTACGAGCGCACAGATCGGTCGGCGTTTCCCTTGTATATAATTTTTAATTAGCCGCAGCAAGCGTGAAAAGCAACAACGACGACGACGACGACGGCAAATCGTCATCGCGGAGAATCAAAACCGAGATAATTAACGTCGCGAGCGCAATTATTCTCGCATATTACCGCTCGGCTCGCGCGCGAACGGGCGTTTATTACTTTGTTGCGGAGTGCACTTTTTGCAAGTTTATAATTAGCGAGGGACGACGTGCCTGTCGGGAAGGAGGAAGGACGCGATACGAAGAACAGGGAAGGCGCGAGAGCGATGTGTTCCATCGGCGATTTACACGAAGCGCATTCCGCGGATGCGCGAAATGCAATCGCCACGGCCGTTGGTGTACGCGCGCGCGCGCGCTAATTGGGCTTCGATCGAACGGCTTTATCCGGCCCGTCCGAGAGACGTGTGAATAAATAAACGTAAACCGGTCGCGCCGCACCACCGCCGGGATTTCGAAACCTCGAGGAAAGCTCGCCGGCAGATCGAGATACGGAGGTCCCACCGCGGCCTTGCGCGTTAAAGACCGCGATAAGAGAGGTGACTGGCCGCCGAGAGCCGGCCGCGACTTTCTTTGAGAGTGCTAAGGTCGCGCTGCCGCCGACGCCGAGAGCACCTCTGAGAAATCTGCCATTGTTTCCTCCGGTCTCGAGGAAAATGTAATAATGAATATATATATATATATTCGAATAGAGAGACAGAGAGAAGGCCCGTCTTATCTCTGCTTCTCTATCTCTGTCCTCGTCTTGTCTTTGATACCTTTGATATCTGTGAAGTGGGATAGGATTGAGAAAGATTCATTCGTCAGTCACAATGCTGGAATCATTTGCGAAACTGTTGTATTATTCATCGATACTTATTATATGAAACTCCACGAAATGAAAGGGATTCTAAGAATTGCACGTTATTAAGCTTAGAATTTTATTGTCGCGAGAAAAAAGAAAGAGAGGATCCTTTATCATTCATCGTTGAATCATTTTCAATCCAATTACCGTCGGTTATCAAGCGCGATTGAAAGAACAATCGATTATTATTCGTTTGAAGAAGAAAAGAGAATTCATAGATTGAATGTCATGACGATTATCAGCGACCGGTACTCTAAGATCCGTATTAATTTCGTCGTTATTTGAAACTTGTCTTACGTCAGATACATCAGAATTTAAAGTTAGTGAGTTTTTTTTAGTTAAACCATATGATATATATTACATTATATTTGTAATCATGATTCTGCTGTTTATAAAAACTCATATCTAACTCTTACTTCAAGCTTGCCGCCTCCCTTTCCTTACTCTGATATCAATTTGGAGTTAGATTTGAATTCTGCATGTGAAACATATGACATTTGCGACATTGCATTTGTAACTCACAAGTCAGTTGGAAAATTAACTTTAAATTCTGATCTAAGTATTTCACTGAGATAAGATTCAAGTGCACTGAAAGGAAGAAGAAATACCTGAAAAGTGAAGAATATTTACTCGATGGGTACTAATGATATATTTACTCTCATACAAATATACATCATTTCTCAAATAAGAATATTTTCTTAAAACCTTATAGTTTTTCATGGAAGCAATCGTTTATTCTATTTAAATAAATAAAAGAATTTAAATTTAAATGAATAGAAGGTTGGGAAGTAACTCGTTACTTGTAACGAAGTTACAGTTACATTTTTTCGGTAACTGTAACTTAACTTAGTTACTTATTTTTAGTAACTTGTAACTTTTTTAACAGTTATTTTAATAATTGGGGAAAATAAAATTAAAATTATATAATAATCGTATATTAATTTAATAATTCAAATAGCACAAAGAATTCAAAGAGAATTAAAAAAGAATCTAGTCGTATGTCATCAATTCTGAGTTCATTTTTAGATGCAAAAAGAATTCTTCAGAGTTTAATTCAATGAAAAGAATTCTTTTTGTATTTAAAAATAAATTCAGAATTGATAACATACGACTGAATTCTCTTTAAATTCTCTGTGCTATCTGGGAAATTTATCAACGTATTTATGGAGCATTAATTAAATTATTTTACTTCTACAAGGCTATCATTAAATTTTTATTATATTAAATATAGATTTAAAATTCCTTAAGTGGATTGACTAATTAATGTGATAGATATTAATTATAAAATTCAATTCTTACATTTTAGTAAAGCTTAAAATGTAAGATTTTTGTATTTACAATAATAAGTTACAATCATTTCAAGAAAGTAACTTAAAAGTAACGACTCGTTACTTTTGGAGTAACTGTAACTGTAACGAGTTATTTTTCATAGCCAGTAACTTGTAACTGTAACTAGTTACTTTTAAAAAGTAACTTTCCCAATCCTGCGAATATACCATTGGTATACCGAATAGATGCTTTCTGTGTTTTAAATATTTTTTTCCTCACAAGGAACATTCGCGAAGTGTGTGTCTCCGATTTCGATGGGACTTTTCATATTTATAAAATGGCCAAAAATAAGAGACCTAAATTTTTTTTATCGGCAATCAGATTCAAAGGGTGAAACTACTCATTTTATTTTTTATAAAAAACCGTATAACTTTTGTCTAAAAAGTTTTTTTTTATCTCCAATAGTTGCAGAAATAGTAAAAAGGGCATGAAACTTTCAGGGATAGTTTCACCCCTTAAACCTGCGCCATTGCCGATAAAAAAAATATGGGTCTCTTATTTTTGGCCACTCTATAAATACGCCAAGTTTCATCGAAATCGGAGACACACACTTCGCGAATGTTCCTTGTCAGTGTAACGACTATCAATACCGATCTCTCCAATCTTTCAATCGCATTTGAAAAGTCGGCGGTACGGCCGACAGGGGGTCCGTGAAAGGAGGCAAACGATACACACGTTTGCATTTGTTCACTGTCTGTTTGACAACTGATCGGTTAAGCACACATACAATCCACGCGGAAATCAACGTGCTAATGATCGGCTCTCGGCGCTCGGTGGTTAACGGCGCCAACGCGGTCGCCTTTTAATTACGACCGCGACGATTTCTCCATGGATACGCGGGGCATTTTCCCACGAAGACACGCAGAGGTCGTGGCATTGTTTCGCCGACGACAGAGCGAATTCAATTATTCCCGCGAGGCGAGATATTTCGCGCGCGGGATTCACGGCCATAAATCTCTCACGGCGCGAAGCCGAAGCGCGTCGAAGTGACACACTAGTTCGCTCGCTCGCTAATGACTCTCTCTCGGCGCGGACTGAAATCCGCGTGAAAAATCCGCGCCGGAGAGAGCGAGAGCTCGCCGAGGTACTGCGCCGCTTTCGAATGGTATTACCTTTGCCGATCGTGGCGTGGATTCATCGTTATGCGCGGCTACCGAGAAGCGATTAGGAAGGAAGTCGTCCCGAAGGACAGTTCCGATTACCACCGCTCGGCGATTCCGTGAAGAGACCGCGTGTCGACGCGCGGCATCTAATAAACATCTGCACCTTCGTCAGCGGACTTCCAGGTAGAGCGCGTACTTAGGCTTTTATATAAAGCGATACGATTTACACGTCATGCTGCGTGCGTGCGTGCGCGAATGCGAGGGCACTCGACGTGAGATCTTTTTCGAAGGTGCTCTTTAAATTTCTTGCAGTGAAATCCCAATAAAAACGATTCACTCGTAAGCGGTAGGGAAGATAGCGCCGCTCAGAATCACAAGAGGGAATGTTTAAGTCAACATGGAATGAATAGAACTGAGAATGTATGAATGATTCCTCGTGAGCGAATCTTTCAATCGATTAGGGCGAACTATATATAACAGGCTCTGAGGTATACAATCTGTATGAGCAGAGGAAAGATTAGACCTATAAGAGTCGGGCACGGGAAGAAAGTACTGCCATTTTTGACAGGATTTAGATGAATCATAGAAAGCACAATCTAATTAGGGGGGAATAATAATGAGGGTTAGCTATTATTAATATTAACAATTGGGACTCAAAGTCGGTTTCAAGTGGAGACACATCGTATACGTTGCAAATCCGGATAAATATTCGATGCGTTGACACTTTGAAGCATTAGTTTAATAAAAAAAATTATTCACATCTACATCCAACGATTGGCTCTTATAGATCTGATCTTTTTTTCGACTAGAGTAAATCTGTTCCTGAAACGATGCATTCCTCGGCTCCGAATGAAAATATTTACTCGACGATTCAGAGCGGAAAAATCCACTCTCTATAAGTGAAAATAAATTAATTAATTAAAAATCGCTCGCGATTTTGGATGACTCAGCTGTCACTCTCTTCTTCGAGTGGCATTTCACTCGAAGAAATTTAGAGAGTAGAACTCGAAGAGAGAGAGAAAGAATTAGTAACAAATTTGACCAATGCTCGAGATAGGAACTCTTCACTCCCTACGAAAGAACCGCGTTGTATAATTCTTCGCAAATGCTACTTTTCAAGAGGAGGCATTCTTGAAGTTCTAACCGGAAGTTTGACGTGTCTCAATCAATCCGCCGCTGAATAATTCGTGAGTACGCTCTTGATGTTCCGTTTGTCGTTGTCTCCTTTGTTGCATATTGCGCAAAAGAAATAGCCGCGACTTGTCCGATCGGAGGCGTGCAAGGAAAGCGAGTACGTATACTTGAACCGATGGCTACTACGACGACGACTTTCCGTACTTTTCAATGACGCATTCCACGGATACACGTGTTCATCGCGGACACGTTGCGCGCCGCAGCACATCGCAATAAATTAAATACGTCGGTCAAAGGCGACGATTCGCGCGTCGTTGTGTTTAGAAATAGTTATTGCGTATGCTCTCTCTCTCTCTCTCTCCTCCTCCCCCTATTGGTCTACTATACGCGCACACGTGCATCAAGTCATTACACAATGAAACGACGCCGTGCCTCGAAATGAAACGCGAATATATAATCGCTCGAGCATAATCATGAAAGAAACAGACCGAGAGGATAATCGCGATCGTGAACGCCACAAAATACCGTAAGTGACGCACTCCTCGCGTTCGATCGATAATCATCTGCGCGTTTCCTCCTCCATTCTTCGAATTCGCCAATCTCAATTGCATATCCGCGCGTGTATTTGTCATCTGAAGCTTGTCAACAGTTGTATCTGTAACTGTTGAGGAATAAATTTCATTTAATTTTCTCAGTTCCGAACTCTGAATTTATTCAATTCTGAAATGCTCAGCTAATTCTCACTAGACCTCGTCTAATTCTGCAAATCTATGTCTCACTTGAGAGAAGAGTTTCAAGTAAGGAAGAGAAGGACGCATTGATCATGAGATCGTTCTTCCTCTAACTCGTTAGACAAGGAAATCATCTTATTCGTCTCTCTTACTAATGCCAACTTTGTCTCTCTCACAGCAACGCGCAGTCTATTCTATATGTCTATGGTTATCGTAATTCACACAATCTCAGTTCTCAGCAGATTTGGAAAGTAACTCGTTATTTGTAATAAAGTTACAGTTACATTTTTTCGCTAACTATAACTTAACTTGGTTACTTTTTTCCACTTGTAACTTAACTTAGTTACTTATTTTTAGTAAATTATAATTTTTTTAACAGTTATTTTAATAGTTACTTGGGGAACGTAAAATAAAATTAAAATTATATAGTAATCGTGTATTAATTTAATAAAATAGCACAGAAAATTCAAAAAGAATTAAAAAAGAATCCAGTCGTATGTCACCAATTTTGAGTTTATTTTCAGAATTCTTTTTGCATTTAAAAATGAACTCAGAATTAGTGACATACGACTGAATTCTCTTTTAAATTTTCTGTACTATCTGGGAAATTTATTAACGTATTTATGGAACATGTAATTAAATTCTTTTACCTTTACAAGGCTATCATTAAATTTTTATTATATTAAATACAGATTTGAAATTTGTTAAGTGGATTGACTAATTAATGTGATAGATATTAATTATAAAACTCAATTCTTACATTTTAGTAAAGCTTAAAATGTAAGATTTTTGTATTTATAATAATAATTTACAATCATTTCAAGAAAGTAACTTAAAAGTAACGACTCGTTACTTTTTGAGTAACCGTAACGAGTTACTTTTCATAGCCAGTAACTTGTAACCGTAACTAGTTACATTTTCAGCAAAGGGAAATGTAACTGTAACCAGAGTTGGGCAAATACGTATTTAAAAGTATTTGAAATACAGTATTTAAATTTAAATTACGCCTCTTACCGCCGATTTATATTAAGTAATTAATTACAAAGTTAAAGATACTTAATCATTTGCTATTAAATACTATATTTAAATATATATCTTAGATACTTTCAAATACGTATTTGCCCAACCCTGACTGTAACTAGTTACTTTTAAAAAGTAACTTTCCGGGTCTCAGTGGCCACCCGTGAGAGTAACATCGCCCTAAGAGGCCCCGAATAAAAAACTCTCCATCCGATGCGTCGATCACAAGATCTCTATTACTCGTGCGACTACTTTGGTCAACGCGCATAACAGCGTACGGGAGGTTGCACCGAGCATGCCCGAGATAGCGACGCAGCGCACGTCGTCCTCGTTGCCGCCGCCGCCGCCGTGCGCACACACGTGTCCTTGAAATACCGAATTCGCCGCGACGAAGCGCGACGCGTGATATCATTGTGCGCGTGCGCGATCTATGCAAATCGCAGCGCCGAAAAAATCGCTCGTCCGAAAATGGCCACGTGCTCGCGCGAATTTCCCGTCTGCAGTCGCGGCGTTTCGCTCGAATTTCTCGCGCAGTTGTCTCGAGAACAGGAGATCTTACTTGCGCGCGCGCGCGCGCGATTATACAACGGTGTCGCGAATCGTGTTACAATCGCGCGTTTATACTAGTCAGTCAATGAAAAAGTATATTATACGACATGCACATATCATTAGAATTGATTGATGCTTGCGTAACGCGGCTGCACGGCGCGACAAACATTGACGATTGCGCGCCTGTCATCCGATTCTCTAACTTCATAAGGACGATGTCGTTAGCATGATGTGTCGTCTGGTCAGTTCCTTTGGTTAGAGTTAGGACAAAGCATAATGATGCCTGATTGGTCTGCATCCCGTCCGCCATTTTTAGGGACAACGCGAGTGGAAGTGAGAAAGAGAAGCTCTGAAACACAGAATGTGTGCGAAACATTCTGCAGCTTCTCTCTCACTTCCTCATAAATGGCGGACGATGTCCCAACCTCTGTGGCGTTGAAACTTTCAGCCCAAAATGCGTCAACTTTGCTGACAATGTACCGACAGCTAAAACGACTGCATCTATATTCATAATAACAAACTGAGCGGAGGTAGCTGTCTCTCTTTCTCTCTCTCTCTGACACGGCGCGCGCGGCGAGGTCGGGTTCACAAAGTTGCATAAAAAGTGAAGGTGACCGGCGGTGATTCACGGGGGCTGATGTCCTCGTTGTCTGGCATTCGGTTTGTGGAGGACGGCGCGGCGGGGGCGGCAAGGGGCTGGGGAGCGGAGAGGAGGTGCAGAGAGGGTCCTTGCCAGCCGGCCGGCCGGCCGGTCGGCTTCTCCGTGTGAGCCAACGAGCGGCCGCTCTTTGTTTTGGCTGGATCGCAGCCGACGCGATTCCGAGTAGTATCTTTGCCCGATGCGTATCTCGTTACGGGCCTCCTTGGAGCCCGCCGGCCCGGCGATCGGCGTAAATCATTTTTTCAGCGTGGCTGCGCGAAATCGCGTGCACGTCGAGCCGTCGTCGCCGTCGCCACCGTCGCATCGATCCGCGTCGCCCACGCGTGCTGACCGAAAACAAACTCACGCGAGGAAACATCTCGACTCGGTGTCGCGGAACGATTTCCTTTCGTTCTGCCGCGGGGAGTTGGGTTCGCGACGACGCGAATGCCATCTGAATATGTGGAAATTGACGTAACGTCGTCGATGTTGTCGACGCGTCGCGCGCGCTTTTGCAATTAGAATGAGACGCGATTTTTGCGAAACGAATTCTCGGCGAGGACACTCCACTTGGCGGCTCGCGCTGCGTGCAACGCAATGTAACGTCCCGTCATGGCGCGTTGGTCCTTCTCCCCTAGACCGCGCGAATCGATCTCGACGCGTCCGCCGACCTCCGCCGACAAAGGCTCTCACCCCAAAGGCGGTGATTAAAATTCGTGGAATCCGGCGCGGGGAAGAAGGATCGATAGCAGCCGCCGTGGCTGGCTGACTGCTAGCGACTGCGTCCACCTGCAGCGATCATAGATATGTAAGGACGAAAGGGAAAACTACGTGTTTTAATGATGTGCTCTTCGAACAGACCACATTTCTCCGATGAAATTTCCGA
Organism: Odontomachus brunneus; assembly: GCF_010583005.1. NCBI lineage: Eukaryota > Metazoa > Arthropoda > Insecta > Hymenoptera > Formicidae > Odontomachus > Odontomachus brunneus. The sequence goes on along the minus strand of NW_022639527.1, from coordinate 1,440,047 downwards.
AGAAATCGTCCATTTTCCAACTGTGCGCCTCGTATATTTCCCAGGCTACATATTAAATTTTCATGCAAATTTCCCTCGGCCGGGAATTAATCGAGGGATGAGGGATATGAGTTTATCGCCTATTTGCATGTGTAAAACTTCAATCGCAAGGAGCTTATTGTCGGTCGCAGTTACAGTTCTCGTTTTGTATCTTGTTGCATTGAAACTTCTATCCGGAAAGAGAATAAGTCCCGAATTATCCCGAGCTTATCTCTACACAGAGAGAATATTATACTTTTTTTTTATATAAATTCTTTTCGATTTTACTGTGTTTTTAGTAGTGAAATAGACTGTCTACTTTGTGCTAAGAGACATAATAAATTTCGCTAGAAGCATAACGAATTTTTTTAATAACAAGTTTCTTTAGTAGGTTCTATTATAAACTTCTCGCCATATATGAGTTTAAGAAAGCGCACCGTGAATAAATTCAAACTAGTACCATTGAATGTTATTACTTGAAACAGTTTAAACTTGGATTCAACTCTGAATTCTGTTCTAAAAAAAAAACGTGTTTGAACAGAGCTTAAACTTACATTCAAGTTTAAGCAACCGCTGAGAAATCAGCCCTGAGTGGGAAATCGGCATCGATTACAATTCATCGGTTATTAACAAAGCAAACAAGAAGGAACAAAGAACCAACATCTGACTCGATTTCGAGATTCCTCCGACAAGCTAGCCCGCGGTCGCGCAGCGCTTTACATTCCGCCTGTCTAGGAATGCAGTTACTCTCGCCATTATATAAGTGCATTATCAGCAAACTATTGAATAACCGCGGTCAATCCGCGAGCCCGGTGTTGTCGTTCGTGCTCGGACTTGGAAGCGAACTTCGAGCCGCGCAAAATACCCCGCGACACTTGCGTCGCCGCCGCGCGCGCGACGCAATCTAATCATACACGCGCGCGCCGTGCGCTCCGACGCGGTGCATTCCGTGCACCGGAGGTGGGGATGCGATGGGGGTCGCGTGGTGGGAGGAGGGTCGTTCTGACGCAGAGCCGGTCTGCGACAGTGGTAGTGGTTGTAGTTTAGTGTAGTAACAGCAACAGCAGTATAGTAACGATAGTGGTGGTGGTGCAACGCCGACGGCGGCGGCGATGGTGGTGGTGGCGACTGTGGTGGTGGAGGGTATCGCCACATAAACCGAGTATAAACCGGGAGTAAACTTCCCCCGCTCTCTCCGAGCGCGGCGCGCACCACCACCACTACACACACACACACACACACACACAGAGCACAGTGACGCCGCTTACGCGCAGTGTGAACGAGAGCGCGTCGTACGTGCCGCCCGCCGCTCCGGGTGGCGGCGCTCGTGCGCGCGCGATGCGAACCAATACACGCACGCGCGACCCCGCGCGCCGCAGTCAGCCTTCTCGATCGCATCGGAGCGGACGAGTGTGGTCGCACACGACATTGGAAGGGAAGACGCGCGAAGCAGCGGCGGTAGTCAGTCAGTCAGTCGCGGCGAATCGGTCTCACGCGGAGCGCGCGCTCCCGTCGGTCAGTTTGCAGCACGACTTCGTGGCGAGCGGACGTGTGTCTCTCTTACTTGTCGCACGTGCGAGCGGGAGTTTGTCTCATCGGCACGTACACACAGCACGGATATATATTACAGCACGTATCCGTGATTCGTCGCGTCTCGTCGAATCATCAGGCAGATTCGCGCGGTGCATCGACGCGTCGATGCTGATACGATACGTGGCCTCGCTGTCATCCGCCTGCGGAGTTCAAGTTCACTTCTCTCCAGGAGGAGCAGCAAGCCAAGAGGAAGGAAAGAGAGGACTCCTCACCAGTGGAGGTCCCTTACTTCGGAGTGTCTCTCGCGAGTGCCTCGATCTGATTCTGATTTGATCGAACTCTTGCTGGATTATTTTTCTCTCTCTTTCTCTCTCTATCTGGAACTTTTCTCAAGTGTTCGTCGAGGAGGTGATTACTTCGCGATCGTTTGTCGTGAGTTTTTTTACGCGCGAGGGGATTTCTCTCGCGTCGCTACGGGGGCGAGCAGACGTTGTTTACTTTCCGCTGTGTGACAGTCGCAAAGGAGAGTTCGACGAGCGCTGTAACCGCGTGCTACTCCCTCGTGAACGGCGGATTTGGCACGCTGTGCCTGGCGCCGCGGAAGTACCAGATTCGACTATTGTCGTCGAGAGCACCTCGACTTACTGAGTCTCTCTCTCCGTTCTACGGCAAAGTGAATCACACCGTCTCATCGTGCGCCCCAGCCCGACAGAGCGTTTCAAAATTGGTGAGTAAAGACCAGAGCACCCCCGGTGCATTGTACGACACCGCTTTTGATTCCTCTCTCAACACATCGTCTCGCGAAATCGTCAATCCGTCGCGGGTTCATTCACACTTACCTACACTTGCCTGCCTACTTTCATCACGCGATTCATTTACGGCAAAAGCGAGGTAACATGAAGGCCGGAAGACATAGATAGACGGGATACGTCGAGTGTCAATCGCGGAAGACGTGGAAATCGAGCCGCGAGGGTGAATTCACACATCGACAGAAAAGCGGAAACTGGTCAGAACTCGCGCTTGCTAGAGAAGCGGAAACTGTCAACCACCAGCGAGCTCTGATTGGCTTCTGCCTTCTGTTTCTGCTTTTCTGCTATGGTGTGAACTTTCTCTCTCTCTCTCTCTCTCTCTCTCTCTCTCTCTCTCTCTCTCTCTCTCTCTCTCTCTTTCTCTCTAACGCGTCATTCCTTTTTTCGAGGACAGAGAGAAAAAGACACGTGTTTAAAGATCGCGGACTTGACACTCACTTGTCATCGATCGGGGTTTCTCAGGAGCATCCCGACACGTGCTTCCGGCAGGTGAATCGCGAGTCGACGGTGTGGCGCGTGAATGATGAAACTCCGCGTTTTCTGTGTCTCTTGGCAGTTTGCGGTGCGGCGGTCGTCGTCGCGAGTGCCGTGCGGAATCGAGAGTCTATCGATTCGAGAAAAGTGCGGCAGATTGACGCACGGAGATTGTGTCACTTTGACGCCGGCGAGATACCGCCGACCTTCGTCGCGATTCTCGACCGGTCGCTTTCGCAATTTCTCGCGCTTGAAGAGGATTGTTTAATCTGTGCGCGCTACGATGATGATGACTGTTTGCGATCGGAATGAAGGAAACTGTTCCGTGAGTCGCGCGTGAAATATAAAATGTATAACGGGTGTTACGTCTCGAGACGGCAGAGATAAGTGTAACCGACGACTTTCGGACCTGAAGGAGCTCGCACGAATGACGCAACGCGCGTCGATAGTCGTGGCGTGATCATCCGCAACCCATGTGCATCCATTGTGTCCGGCTTGTCCCGGTGCATATCTTATCGGCGACTGTCGATTCGTGGTTGAATCACTGTCCCGCGCTGCCTCTCCCCCTCCCCTCTCTCTCTCTCTCTCGAATAACAGGTGCAGATAAAGGCCCGCTTTCGAGAAATGCAATTAATACGCGGCTCGGCGCGGTGACGTCACGACGACGCGGACGTCGGGCGGATATAAAACGCTTCTTCGTCGCGGCGCGCGCGAACAGTCGCAACGAGACTTGCAAAAGTGCAGCGCGTGTACACAGCGTGGCTTCGTTCCTTCGTTCGCACGTACGTACGCTCGTCCGTTCGTCAGCCAGTTCATCATTACGTCACCACCACGTCGGCGTAGTGATAGAAAGAGACGGAGGGGGGAGGGAGGGTTGAAATTTCGTGGCGTGCGCTGCACGAAGGGAACAAAGTGCGAACACGACCGCCTTCTTCTTCCGTTACGCCTTCGCGCAATGCGTTTGCGAAATGCACCGCGATCAAGGATCAAGGTCGCACTTTATTTTTATCCTTTCGACCCCGCTGCAGCCGCTCTCTCCCTTCCCTCCCCTATCTCTCTGTCTCTCTTCGCGATTACGCGACGGGAATTGAATATTGATATTCTCTCCCGGCGCGATATCGGCGCGTTGCGGTGTCTCAGAGATGAAGGAGTCTCTATTCTCTCGTTAACTACCGCGATTAATTAGAATTGAAAGCGCGAGCCGATTCTCCACGGGTGTATGTGTATGTGTATATATATATGTGTGTGTGTGTGTGTGTGTGTGTGTGTGTGTGTGTGTGTGTGTGTGTGTGTGTGTGTGTGTGTGTGTGTGTGTGTGTGTGTGTGTGTGTGTGTGTGTGTGTGTGTGTGTGTGTGTGTGTGTGTGTGTGTGTGTGTGTGTGTGTGTGTGTGTGTGTGTGTGTGTGTGTGTGTGTGTGTGTGTGTGTGTGTGTGTGTGTGTGTGTGTGTGTGTGTGTGTGTGTGTGTGTGTGTGTGTGTGTGTGTGTGTGTGTGTGTGTGTGTGTGTGTGTGTGTGTGTGTGTGTGTGTGTGTGTGTGTGTGTGTGTGTGTGTGTGTGTGTGTGTGTGTGTGTGTGTGTGTGTGTGTGTGTGTGTGTGTGTGTGTGTGTGTGTGTGTGTGTGTGTG
>NW_022639527.1:1435252-1435577 GCF_010583005.1 Odontomachus brunneus | reverse complement strand
TGTGTGTGTGTGTGTGTGTGTGTGTGTGTGTGTGTGTGTGTGTGTGTGTGTGTGTGTGTGTGTGTGTGTGTGTGACACCGAGACGAATTGCGAAACGGTGAACGATGAGGCTACTCGCTCGGGAATTCTTTCTTCTTCTCCGAACCACGCCGCTGTTCTCCACGTGGCAGCGACAGCCACGCCGAGTACAAAGAAAGAGAGAGAAGAAGATCCATCGATCGCGATCCTCTCACGAAACGGTAACTCTCTCCCTCTCTCTCCTCCACTCCGTTCCTCTCGTTTCACCCGTGGTAGACGCTCCCTCCCTCCCTCCATCCCCCCCCCC
>NW_022639527.1:1384651-1435147 GCF_010583005.1 Odontomachus brunneus | reverse complement strand
CCCCCCCGCCCCCCCCCCTCTCTCTCTCTCTCTCTGTCTGCCCTTCCTCATCGATCTCCTCCTCCCACCTCGCAGCATACCACTACTCTCGGCTCTCTATCAAAGTGGGCCACGGCCCAATTTACAGAACTCTCTCAACCTCGCAGCGTCGTAGCGTTATAAGCCGTCCGTGCAATAAACTTCACGGACTCTCCCGGCCGAAGGGCGCGCGCACGTCGTGCACGTGGATGCAAGAGTGCCGCGGTGATGACCCTGAGGTGCGCTTAGAGAATCAGGCCCTGATGAGAGAGAGAGAGAGAGAGAGAGAGAGAGAGAGAGAGAGAGAGAAAGAGACGCGGAAGATTAGATCTTCGTGGAGTATCGCGCGAATTGAGAAACTCGGAGATTAAATCGTGCCATTACGATCATTACCGCTATCTTGTGTATACTATATTATTATCGTTAATCACGCGCTTTATTATTATTGCAATTCTCGAATTAATAAACGTTCACACGTCGGCCAGACGCACGCGTAGCTGCGCAGACGGACGACGAGGAAAACGGAATCGCGCGGACGGATAAAACGATTAATAACTCGGTATTATAATCGCGCGCGGATCTTGCGAGCTAATTAAACGGCCAGATAGATAGATAAACGAGTCGCGCTGTCTCGCGATAACGTATCGGACATTAGAGCGACTCGTTAAATTACTGAAGCGCTCCCCTCTCTCCCTCTCTTTCTGTCTGCGCAAAGATAGCGATCGCGATAAATAAAGAAATCGACCGGTCGCCGTCGTATTTTTATTATTCCACGATCCACGACGATACTCTCTCTCGGCGATACGTGTAAATGTATGTGTGTGTGTGTGTGTGTGTGTATGAGACAAAATAAGGCTCTCCCGGTGTGTCAATTGTGCGGCCGACGATCGATTGTCACGGACCGTCGACAGTTGCCGACGTGAAACAGAAAAAAAAAGATCGAGTTATCTCGAATCGATACAGGCTGCCGCGGCGCGCGGATTAGCGGTATCTGCTCTCAAGTGAAATGCACCGCGAAAATGCACGTCGCGAATAATCGCGAGAAGAGAGAAGAGAGAGAGAGTGTGTGTGTGTGTGTGTGATGAGGGGGAAGACAGAGAAAGAGAGAAAGAGAGATGGTGATGGCTACACAGATAGACTTGCATCATTATCATGACATGAGACAGTTGACGCGATGGAGACTGCAATTATTTTAATTATTTCCATGAAGCAAACGTATTGACTTGTTCGTTGAACTTACATCATATAATGACATAAATTTTGGATTACATTAAGGGGATGTTGAAGCTGGAAACGTTACTGAACACTGACATTTTCCTACAAAGTTTATGTCGTATCGGTTACACAGAATCACAAATGCTTTTACACAATGAAAGTACGTGCAAAAGTAAATAGGAGCATTGCTCGATATGTGACGAAAACAAACAAAAAATTTGTAAAATCTCAAGCTGACAATTAGCGTTAATATTTGCCTAATCCAAAAGTTCCACAGCTTGTATATACTGAAAGTGTGGATGCTCCAAACAGAAAAACTTTGAAGAACATTGTTCTACCTTCGCATCTGCATTTGAAAGCTTAAGAATATCAAAAAAGTTTGCTGAGAGATTTCTACACATATATAGTTAGGTTTTCTATTGAATTAAAACAAAGCACATTCATGTAAGTTCTGTATATACAAGAAATACGAAAAGGATAGCGTGATTATGTTAGTGACGATTATCTCTACATTATCGACATTGTTCGAGTTCGTGATCGACTCCAGCATTCCCTTAACGCGATAACAGATTCGCTAAAAATCACGCTCAGATTTTCATATCAACATTTTGCACGACATAACAGTTTTGAATAAATTTAAGGTATTTTCTTTCTCATTTCGTTATTCTACGATTAATATGAATGCCATATGAACTATTCATGAGGGACGCAACTTTTACAAATCACTCGGTAAAGTCGCCAAATTTACGTACACCTGTCGATTCGGATAGCTCCCGGCGCAAACATGCACCGGCGATATCTACGTGCCCTCGTGTGGACATTGTGGATTATACGTTACGTCACCAGCCGTTCATCGATCACTGCGAGCTGCACAAAGAGGAGAGAAAGAAAGAGAGAGAGAGGGACGCGATGGTAGACAGCGTGCGACTTCGTGTATGCCTCTGCGCGTCATTCTATTTCTTATTCAAACGATATCGACGGAACGACAGCGGCGACGACAACGGGAATTTTAAGCCTCAAATACTCACGTGGCAATGAGACGCGTGCGCGAGTCACACGTTTGGCGATAAGCGAGCTTCACGAGAAACCTAGAAGAGGTACTAGATGACTACTAAAGGCAGCACGAGCTCTCCCGTACTTAGAGAGTGGAAAGGGGAGGTTTCCGAAGAAAAAGAGATTTTTTGAGCGTGAATTTCATCTTGGATTTGAATATCCGAGAGGGTCTCATCGTCCGCGATGTCGTTGAGTCTCCGATTAACAATCGTTTCTCGCGAGATCGTTTTAAGACGCTCTCTCGTGATCCCCGCGTTTCCAAAGGGAAATAAAATCGAGACTTACGAGAGCACCTTGGAGATATGGACTGTTCGATTCGTCGCGGGTATCGATAGCGCAATGTCGGCTGCCGATCGCGGCGGCAATTGCGTCACGGTGCGCTAATTCGAGGCGCTGCGCGGCTCACGTCGAGAGCGAGAAATCAAGGCGACCGAATTCCGCGACGATCCGCCGGCGCGGTTTATCGATCATATTAGCAAATATCAGGCTCCGTTGTTCGCGGTGACCTTTTCCCCGCTCGTATTATGCAACGAAGGTGAACGGTCTAACATAACAGCCTGCACGTGTTGTAGTCACGTGGCGGACGGGACGGCCACAACAAGGCGCACCTAACCTAATCCGCGCGAATTGCGCGAGCGAGCGTTTGCGCGCCATGTACTAAACAGTTGCATCACGCACCGCATTATTTCTTAAGCGACTTTCACACCGCCGGCCGGTCGGTCGGACAGACGAACGAGTTTCGGAGAATCCACTCGAGAGCGGTTTGTGTAATTGCCCAAATCACATCACGATACATTTATTTCGTGTAACGCGCGCGCGCCTGTTCAGTCGACGACGTTTAAATCAAGATAAGCGACGTTACTCAAGTCAGTCGCTGTTGGCGATGAGTAAAACTTCTCATGAGATCGCTTTGTTAGATTCCGAAACCGACTCCAAGGTAACTCGCGACTCTTCATTTCAGATCTTCCTCGAAATTAACAGTGAGAACTTTCAAGTTGTGTGATCAACCTTTTTTAATTACCACTTTAGAACCAAATGCCAACTTTTTCTCTCCGCTATCAGGAGAGACATATATACTGAACGAAAGAATATCTGACAAATAAAAAATATTTATTTCGGTGGATATAGCTACTAATATATATAGTTAGCTTATCTAATCGTACCTAGTCGTCTTTACTTAGCATATCCACTCAACATCTACATTTACTCGACAAATTTTTTTCTCACAAGTTTTAAGAAAACGTACACTCTTTTATTTGAGATAAATATTTTATATAAGTAAATTTATTATCAGTACTCATAAATATATAATAAATACTTTTTATTTCTCAGATCTGTTTTCCCCCAGAATGAATAAGGCTCGAGTATCTTCGAGTCTGTTGATTTATTTTCCCGTTTCTGCACCTAATCATTGTTTCTCGCCACTTCTTGCGTGACGTAACCAATAGATCTCTCTCCTACCGTCAATTCACGATTACTAAACGATTAGCAAATCACCTAGAATCACGGATGTCTCCGTGCAGCGGGACGCGCGTCAGTGACGAATCGATCGACCCGCCGAAGCTCCAACGCGTAGAATAAAGAACGATCGTATCGCGATGTCGCTCTCGCGCATTATGTAACGAGGATAAACGCTTCTGCGCCTCGCTCGTTAGCCCCCAATGTCACGTGTAGACGGGAAGGTCGACGCGTCGTAAGAACGCGCGAGTCTCACGTGGATCGTGCTGCCGACGAAGCGTGCGACGCCCATTAAAACGCGTCCACCCAGGCCTCCGTAAACATTCGACAACGCGCGTCTCCGCGGGACACGCGACCTCTCCCCCACGGAAACGCCACGTGCACTAACCTCTCCCTCGTGTTCTTCAATCACCAGCCACCTCCGGCCAGTGATCGCGGGTGGAGAGCCGGGCGATCGTGCAGAATTTTTTATTCGCGTGAAAGGCGCATGACAATTCGCCCCGTTCAACAACAACAAAAAAACAAAATTTACTATGAATTACTGACGTACATGTATGTAAGTAAATGTATATATTCGCAAACTCGAATATTCTAATACCTATTATCGTCGGCAAACAAGTCACGGGGACAAGGCACGTGTGCGCGCACTAGAATGAAAATTCGCAACTATCTCGGCAATTTCGAGCGCACTTTATTCAAATTTATTTGCTCGTGAATACACGAAAGATAGTTAAATAATAATAAAAAGTCGGTCAACGAGTATATCATCGAGCCACGTGAGAGCTCGCGCACGTTGATCAAACATTTGCCTCGGCGCACAAAGATACATGCCGGCGACTTTTGTTTGGGGATATTAAAATTTCAAAGGGCGCGATATTTCGGCAACCTGCTGCAGCTGCGCGATTAATCGCCGCTAAGTTCGGGGTAGTCTAAAATGTGTAGGACGCCGCTATACACGCGCTCGTCTCGTGTAATTTCGTCTCCCGCCCCTTCCGCCCCCGTCCCCCGCCCGCTGACACCCCACCGTCGCTCCGAATCGTATCAGGCCGGCCGCGCCGCGTGACGCACGATTACGTAACGACAAAGCGTGCCTCTGTAATGCGACTGTAATGCGCCTATACCGGGTGTCGTCGATCGATATCGCGTTGTTCTTGACGCACACGGTGATCCAGATTAATCTCTTTCTCTCACTCTCTCTCCCTTGCTTTTATTGTATACACAGAGACAACGATTTGAATCAAATAAATGTTCCTTTGGAATAGTCCAAACAAATTATTTGGTTGACGCAACAAAAATATTTCTTTCAAACTAAGCCGCAAATAAATATATTTGTTGCTTCCAACAAAATTTTGTTCGATCAATCAAAAAATTCGTTTGGACTATTCCAAAGAAGCGTTCATTTGATTCAACCAGATCGTTCTCTCTGTGTATTACATTTCTGTAATCTATGCTTTTGAAAGCATGATGTCATAGAACCCACAATACATGAAGCGCTTTCTCTCTCTCTCTCTCTCTCTCTCTCACATGCCACAAAAAAGAAACGACAGATTTTGAATTCCTCATTTAAAATATCGCTCCGTTTTATCGTAGACATTTCACAGAGTATTAACTAACAATTTCGTAATTGGATAAAACATTACAGACGTCCGCGGATACCGAAGTCTTGTTACATCCAGTAACACACCCGGGAATCCCCGGGGATCCGTGGGCGATTCTGAGAATCGCGCTGGCCATCGAGCGCGTCGCGGAGTCGCGCGCGCTTGTTGTTTTTCGTTTCGCGCGCCGGGACGGATCGGTCGCGTTATCGCGGGCCAGTTGCATAATGAGCGGGAAACGAAATCGGAGACCGGTTCGAAATGCCTCCGTCGGCAAAGGCCGATAACGGTATCAGTGGCTCGCCTGTTACGTGAGCGCTGACCGCAATCGTAACGCGCACGGACACGGCCGACGCGGCGCGGTATCGGGTGGCCGGCATTGTGCACATGCCTTTATGCGCGCCGCGCTTAAGTTCGTCGTACCCGTCGACTATTTCAGGCGTTCGCGCGCATCCTATTCAGCTGTTTTTCTGAAACGCGCATTCCGCAAATAATACCGCGGCCGATGGTCGCGTTCCAAGATCGTCACGCGTCGCATGTCCGACGTGTTTATTATATCCCGCCGATTTATTTTTCGAATCCGTCATATTTCACGCGAGTCTCCTCTGACTATCCTCCTCTACAATGTGTGTAAATTATGCGCGACACGAAGACTATCTCTCTCTCTCCTTCTTCTTTGTTTTTCCCTTTTTTTTATTCTCTTCCTTTCGCCGGAACGTTGCTTCAGTCACGGCTCGCAGCGCGTCGCGTTGTGAGTATTCAATCATTTTAGGATTCCGTCCCCTCTCGCGTAATTTTCCAAAAGTGTCTTTGCCCAAGAATAATGTAAACAAATTTCCGGGAAGATATCCATGAAGAGAGAGAGAGAGAGAGAGAGAGAGATTAGGCATGATAGAGGTAGAGGAGAGGAATACGTCGTATTTATGCATATTGCGAGGGAAGTGTTTCCTCGAATCAGAGTGCGTCAGAAGAAAAACAAACGGCCGGGTATCGGGTCAACGGATGACTTAATCGAGATACGCGCGATATCTCGCGACTAATTACTCATCGTCCGCAATACATTGTAGGCTGCTAATTATTTTCGGTTGTCTAAACTACGATATCAATTTCGCAAGACGACTCTTACATGTATATATGTGTGTGTATGTTGTTGTTTCTGCACGAACAAATGCGTAGTCAGTAATCTCGCGGAAGTTAGTTGGCGAATAACGCGCGTCGATAACGACGCACACGGGCGATCGAAATTGCGCGTCACGTCTGCCTACTCACAGCAGCGAATGTTCTCGGCGTGTTCTCCCCACGTGCTGCGTGGACCGTGTATGTGTGTGTGTGTGTGTGTCTTCTCTTTTCTCGCTCGTGATTTGCATCGTCCGTCAAAGGGTGCTGCGGGTGGAGACACACGCCTCGCCGTCGGCGTGGTCGCGCTCATAGTCCCGCGATGCAACGCGGAAAACACGGTGCAGTTTCCGCTTCGGGAAAACGCGCGTTTCCCGGGAAAGCCGAGCGCGCCAAAGCGACGGAAATCGCGAGGGAGCCTCAGCGAACGCGCCTGCACGCGCGCGGCACATTAATCTTCGGCGTGGAGAACTTCCCATACCACGCGCGCCGCGCGTTTCCGGGGAAAAATCTCACTCGTGTCAAGAGATACACAAAGGCAGAGAGAAAGACGCGCAAATGGGAGCGGAGACATGCAGCGGGCCACGTGCGATCTGACGCATTGCGCAACGCGCGGTTGAACACGTGCCCGTGATAACGTGCTCTTTCTATCTCTATCTCTTTCTCTCACTCTTTCTCACACTCTCTTTCTTGTGTGTAAAGTTTATAATTAGTTCAGACTATATTTTGTTATTTTTGTAGTTTTTTATAGTTACAAGTTATTTCGTTTATTATTGTTACACTCACGAGACTACACACACACACACACACAGTTATGTATTAGTATTACATTATATATATATATATATATATATATATACATATATATATACATATATATATATACATATATATATATATATAATGTGTATATATATATACACTAAAAGAAAAATTATCTTAAAATCAACAAATATTTCTTTGATGGGTGCCATTAACATATTTAGTTAAATCTAAATTCTCTTTAATTAAACCAAATATTGTTTACTTAAATCAGGTAAACAATTTGATTTAAATAAAGAGAATTTAGATTTAACTAAATATGTTAATGGCACCCATCAAAGAAATATTTGTTGATTTTAAGATAATTTTTCTTTTAGTGTATATATATATACACTAAAAGAAAAATTATCTTAAAATCAACAAATATTTCTTTGATGGGTGCCATTAACATATTTAGTTAAATCTAAATTCTCTTTAATTAAACCAAATATTGTTTACTTAAATCAGGTAAACAATTTGATTTAAATAAAGAGAATTTAGATTTAACTAAATATGTTAATGGCACCCATCAAAGAAATATTTGTTGATTTTAAGATAATTTTTCTTTTAGTGTATATATATATACACTAAAAGAAAAATTATCTTAAAATCAACAAATATTTCTTTGGTGGGTGCCATTAACATATTTAGTTAAATCTAAATTCTCTTTATTTAAATCAAATTGTTTACCTGATTTAAGTAAACAATATTTGGTTTAAATAAAGAGAATTTAGATTTAAATAAATATGTTAATGGCACCCATCAAAGAAATATTTGTTGATTTTAAGGTAATTTTTTCCTTAATGTAGCTATAATATAATTGTTACATGATTGTGTATCATAATGTACAAATTTCCTTTAATTAATATCTAAAAATCTATATAGTCATTTGCAAAATGGTAGAGGACTTTTTTGTTCAGTTTGACTTAATATATAAGTGTACAACGGCAGACGGCTCCACTGCAACTAATCTACCATATCACGCATGATCATTCATCAATCTTCTTTAATTAATATTTCGACTATTATTACGAATATCGCAAAACGGTATGGGACTTTTGTGTTTATCTCGATCTGCTTTACATCTTTACGAAAGATTGTGAAGCTAATCTGGGATACCCTGTATATATACTACAGATTTCATATATTTTCTTTTCTCTCTTTCTCTCTCTCTCTCTGCTTTCTGCTCGTTGGCGCGCGTTCCTGGAAAATTAGGTGACACCATGAGATAACACTTCCTCGGAAACGTCAATTGATAATGACGGGGGAGATATTACGGAGAGGAGATGCGCATTCGGAAAACCGACACGCGCAGTTGGCCGGCGTGTCTTTCCTGCTTTATACGCGCGCGCGCGTGTGTTTATCGTGCGCAACAATAGCGACAACGGGCGAATATTAATAGAGGCGGCTGCGTAGTTCTAAATCGAGTCGCCGGCGAGCGCTTTAATTCCGCCTTCCGTGAAGTGCGGAGAGTCACGCGCGCGCCCTTCGATTTCATTTGACGTTTCTGCTCTGGGCCGGGGACTGATATCGTCGTTATATGTATGAAAACTGATCGAGAGATGTACACTGAGAGGAGAGATATCTGAGAAATAAAAAATATTTACTCGATGGGCACTAATAAAATATATCAATTTAGATCAGAATTCCTTCGTTTAAATACAACAAGTAACAATTGCTCTCAAAGAGAAAAAAACTCTTGAGAAAATACAATATTTTCTCATTTGAGGAAAATTCTTTCTCAATGTAAGCACATGTATATCGGCACAAGTAAATATGCTATTTGTACCCGTCGAATATAAATATTTTGTATTTTCTAGATATTTTCTCTCTCAGTGTAGGAATATATTTTCCCCGTGCATCGTAATCTCACTGAGAAGAATTTATTTGCAAAATATAAAGTTTGCTTACGCAGAAATAAACTTGATGTCTCACGAACAGCTTTTCGAGTATTCTCTCCTCTTAGTGTAGTCCTCCAATTTTGCGAGTCCAATCCTCAGATTCTCGCGCGTTCCCATTTTCTATCTCATGTCACAGAGACCCCATTCGAGTTTTCCCTGCTCAATCATCTATTCAATTATTCATTATTATTATTACTATCAAGAGCAACGTTAGAAGAATCCGACTACACCTGCCCGTGGCGCTCGAGAGACACACATTCGCATTTCAATGAGCTCATCCTGAAATTATATCGAGCCAAGTCACCGCGCGCTCGGATGACTTCTATCGCGTCGCGGTACGTCACGTAGGATGATTTTCGGAATAAGCGGACGTGTGGCACAACAGGTATACACGCGTAGATGTATTCGCGTCGTACGTGCCGCCGTGTCTCCGATTATCTATCGCGGTGAGCGCGAATTACGCAACGCTGCGCGCGTTATGACGTTTCCGCGGAAAATCCGCACGCGTGACACACACAAACACACTTGGCGCTGCTTGGCGCATTGCGCGACAATGATTCGGCGGAATTATTAACGGCCGATTTTCGTGATTCAATCGATCTCTTTCTTGTTTGTCATCCCTCGTCCCGATGACGCTCGGCGTATTTGTGAAACGCTTCCAATTATCGTCGGAGGTGTGTATGCTACGCGTCAATTGCGTCTCTCTCTCTCTCTCTCTCTCTCTCTCTCTCTCTCGCGCGCGCGCGTGCGAGATAACTCCGGGGTTGCTTTTTACATGTCACACGGGAGGCTGAAATAATTGAATTCAGACGACATTTATGACGCGGCGAGATAATGATCCGAAGGGAATCACCGAGGTTGCGTAATATTTCGCCATAATCCCACGCGTTAGTTGGAATTTAATGAGCGTTTATTTCCGTGGACGGCATCTTTATCGGCGAATCGAATTAACGCGAGGTAACGCCACGCGAGGCATTGACGTCACGCCAGTCCGTACGAGAGAAAGAGAGAGAATCGCGGTTTGAATATTAGACTGCCCGTACCACGTGGCATCTCTTCTCACTCCCTTCGTCGTCGTAGTCGTCATGTCATATTACACTGCCGCCACTTTGTCATCGCGAACTCGTGAATTGTGCGGGTTAAAAGTATTAAGGATGAATCACACGAATCGGTGATTCCGCGTTCTTAATTTAATTCCACCTAGCCGAGATCTCTTCTCGCGAAAGCGAATAATTTCGCGCGACGAACGTGACGTTCATACATTCGTCCGTTCATCGAAAGACGACACGGAGAAAATGTTACAGCGAAAATTACGTGGGAATTATATCCGTTTTCGCAATGTTTTTTCCCGAGCTGGACTATACCAAAATTGTATCACAAATTGTTGTACACTGAGAGAGAAAAAATATCTTAGAAATAAACAATATTCAATACTAATCATTACTATATTTACACCAATATAAAATATTCTTTAAATAAAAAAATACATATTCTCTATTTACATTTTTTTGAAATCTTAATTTTTCACGAAAGCCATTGTGCTTATTATATTTAATAAAAGAATTAAATAAAAGAATATTTAATTTTATTTGTCTTTAATAAAAAAAATTAATTTTATTTAATAAAAGAATGAAATATAAAAGAATTCATATCTAATATGTTATCCAATATAAATACCTATTGTGAATATTTTTTATCTTTAGATTTTTTTTCTTTTAAATATCTTTTTTAGATTTTTTTCTCTCGGTACATAAATAGTAGATTTGGCGATCTATCTAATACACGACACAAGAAATATCTGAGTAATTTTAGTAATTTTGCAGTTAAAAATTAGGCAAACATGCTTAATACTTTTATTACTTTTGAACAAACATGCAGTATTTCGGTCATAATCCTGAATCGAAGATTGCAAAAATCTTGTTGCCATATTTTCCATATTGAAAACATCTCTTGTTCTTTAGGGCGTGCAATCGCGACCACAAAGTTCATGCTTCTTCTCCGACGCACTTCGCGACGCAACCGACTTCCAAGGGAAGAGTTTGGCTTTGAGAATTTTTTTTTTCAAGAGATAGGCTTCCTCATCGGACGCCACGTGCGTTTCTCTCGGCCGAGGAATGTGCGCCGACCTTTGTGGCCGCGATTGCACCTTGCGACAATTTCTGTCGATCTTATCGCTTCGTGGCGAAACACACACGTGCGACGATCGCGAATATTTCACGTATCGAAGGCGGAAAGACGAAGCCGCGGAAATTCCCAGGCGATGAGAGGCTCCGATCGCGCGACCGAGATTTCGCCAATAATTAATTGCACTGCGGCCAGGGCCGGCTTGCCGTGCGTCGTGTCCTCCCCGTGAGCGGAAGAGCGGAAACGTGATTCCCCCGATCGCAACACGTGGCGTACGTCACGCCGCCACATGCGTTTCCGCATGCGTCACACGACGCGAAACGCGTCCGCACGTTGTTTCGCCGGCTGGAATCGCGCGGCTCCAGCTTGAGTTGGCCGAGGCAAAAAGGAAACAATATACGTATCGCGTCAGTCGCGAGCGGTTGTTTGCGCGATTCGCGGCGGAATTACGTCGTTCTCAGCGCGCGCGCAGCGACCAACGGCGTTGTTTACGCGCTTAATTGGCCCTGCCGGGCAACAAACGGTATATAACGCGAGACATTTCTACTTTTTTCCGCATTAGTCGTGGAAAGATTCGCGTTTCTCGCGGGGACTTAACCTGAGGGGGCAGCGAGGAACGAGAAGACGGTGTGTGTGTGTGTGTGTGTGTTTGTGTGCGTGTCTGCGCCACGCCGTGTCCACGAAGGTGTGAATCGGCGCTTTAAATAGACGCGCTTTCACGTCCACCGACGGGAATTTACGAGTGACCGGGATATTTCGGGAAAATCTCAGAGCGCAGAAACGTTCACGAGAGAGTCGGCGCTCGCGTCGCGTGGGCGAAAGTGCGCCGCTTTTGGACCGTGCGCGTATACGCTTGTGTACATGTGTGTGTGCGCGCGTGTATCGGCCCGTCCGTCCTTCTGACGTTTCGCAAACTTGCGATATCGACGAGTGCAACGCACGTCGCTCTCGTTCGCCGAAAAGGAGACAGCTCTCCGGCACTTTGTTGCTTCTTTTTTTGGTACGTAACACGAACGGCTTGTCTTTTTTCCTCTTTCTGTCTACGATGAGAAAAGGGCTGGAAATTTCGCAGAGTTTACCTAAACTCTTCTCGAGTTCTCCTCGAATTGCGCGTGATTCGACACCTGATACATTGGCGTGCGCGAACAAGACCCCCGATGGCCCCTCTCTCTCTCTCTCTCTCTCTCTCTCTCGTTCTTTCGAGATTAACTCGCGCGTGGGTGCCACGAGAAAAAGAGAAAAATTGCTAGATCAGGTCGCGCCCTTCTCTCTCTTACCTTCCTTCTCCCTTACCCCCTGACCCCACCACTCTCCGGCTTCGTAATGTGAGTCACGCGAAATCATACGCAATTGGGGAGACTGGAATTTCAAGGGATTGCTCAATTTCGACAAGGTTTCGTGTCCCGATAATTCATTGCCCGTGTCGTGAGCGCGCGCTGATATATCGAGGAAACCGCGAATGACTGCGCTCGTGGACTTTCGAGAGTCGGCCGGATCGTGTCGCAATGTGCACTCTGCGAGAAAGAGAGAGAGAGAGAGAGAGAGAGAGAGAGAGAGAGAGAGAGTGTGTTCTCCGAAACACCCAGTTCGCATCCTTCGTCGAGATTCACGTAATCGAGGAGTTTGTAACGAAAACTCGTTAAATAGATGAGATTTTCGACGTTTTTTTTTCAATCGAGTATTTTTGCTCTCGCGCGAATTAATCTTTTTTATTGCGCAACTAAAAGTTATCTTTTCTAGCTAATATGTGCCATTATTATTTTTTTAATTTAGAACGGATAAATTTCTTAGAAACATGTATACGTGTTGAAGATACCGTATAAACAAGTTTCATTATGAATTTATCAGTGGTTATACAAATAAAGTTATTATCGTACATAAAGAGAGTAATAAAGTTTTTTTAATGTAAAATTTTTTAATTTTATTGCGTTTTTTAAATAATAATAGAGATTAAATAGATTAAATAGATATAATAATAGAGATGGTGAGGTCTGTCTTGCTAAGAAGTACAATAAATTTCGCTGGAAACAGGAAATTTTTTAACAACGCATTTCAGTTCCTGAAGAATTATAAGTGGCACATACAAAATGAGAGGACAGCTAACCGTAAAATTTCGTTGTATTCCTCGGTTACAAAGTTCCACAGCAACATCTACTGTAATATTCCCTCCGCGTACACTACACGTAATCGTTGCGCGATAAGCGACATTACGTGGCGATCAAAGATGAATAAGAGAGCTCAGAAAACTGAGCCCGTGTCGCGCATCGTATGACACGAGTCAAAAGCTAAACACGTCATCGGACACTTCTACTTTCGGATATCCCGTTCCTAAGCGGTATCACGCGATGAAACATCGTCGGTATTATCCTGATCATCCCCGGGGCGTCCAGTAAAAACGGATCAGACTGCGAGCCGCGGAGGAATTAATGACTCAGTCTTCCGAAAGTTCAGAAAAACAGTCGAACGTTACGTAAATCAGGTTGAATAATCGCTCAGCCGCCCGCTCACAACAATGTGTCATCGCGTGCGCAAGTGAGTCGTCCAATTTCCATATCAGCATGCTCGCGATACCGACTCCTGCCGCCGAGTTATTCCCCGAGAAGAGGAGATTCTGCGGACGTTCCGGCCGCGGTGTCAGCAAACTCGCCGTTACTCGCGACCGGCTGTTAGCTCGTTAGGTGAGCGTGAAAACACACGGAGCGCGCACAGGAGCCTCTCCTACGTGTCGCGCTCCACCTGGGGATCGGAGGGACGTGTAACGGCCTCGCCGTTAAACCGGCGGAACGCGACGAGGTCGCGGGTGCACGTTTCGAGACGCCAGCGACGCCCCAGGCACGTGATTAGACAAGGTTCACGCACGGCGCTGTACCGGTGTGTATTTACACGATACACGAGGAAATCAACGACGAGGCTTCCATTAACGCCCGCGGAAACGCACACTGAGCTTCCGCAAATGAAATTTCATGTTTCAAGAAAAGCTATAGTCTTGAACTTTGAACTGATTTCAATTTTTTTTCTTTGTTGTTTAAGCTAATGAAACTCGGAACAACTTTGTCGAGTCAGATTCTTGCCTTCTGCTTCCTCTGGATCAGACATAAAGCATATTGTAAATCAGGCTTTAAGCCTGATCTACAATATGCTCTTTGCTTCCTACTTCTTTCTCTTTATCTCTTTCTCAAACCTTAAGCTTTAAACCAGAAAGAGACAGAAGACAAGAAACAGAACGCAAAGAATATATTATAGATCAAGCTTTAAGCTTGCTCTTTGCTTCCTGCTTCTTTCTCTTTATCTCTTTCTGACTCAAACCTTAAGCTTTGATCCAGAATAGGACAGAAGAAACAGAATGCAAAGAGCATATATTGTAGAACATATAGATCAAGCTTTAAGCTTGATCTACAATATGCTCTTTGCTTCCTGCTTCTTTCTCTTTATCTCTTTCTGACTCAAACCTTAAGCTTTAATCCAGAATAGGACAGAAGAAACAGAATGCAAAGAGCATATATTGTAGAACATATAGATCAAGCTTTAAGCTTGATCTACAATATGCTCTTTGCTTCCTGCTCCTTTCTCTTTATCTCTTTCTGACTCAAACCTTAAGCTTTAATCCAGAATAGGACAGAAGAAACAGAATGCAAAGAGCATATATTGTAGATAAGACTTTAAGCCAGAAAAAGACAGAAGACAAAAAACAGAACGCAATGAGCACATTGTAGATCGAGCTTAAAGAAGTTTTGAAACATGAAATTTCGTTTGACCTCACTTATATAACGCGCCACCACTGCATCTTCCGTGTGCTCTCTGCCTCCCGTCGTCGTCATCGCCGCCTTGATGTAAACTTTGCAGTATGATTCGAGCACTTCTCTTTTTGATGCGTTTTAGAACGTAGCCGATAGTCCGACGAGAAAACTTGCTTTTAATTGACTCTTAGAAGTGAAGTTTTCTCATGATACCATTGGATACGTTCTCTAAAATGCATTGAAAAGAGGCTGCACAAACCACATTGAAATTTAGTCCTGTATTGATAGTCGTACTTTCAAAGGACAAAACCTATGGAAAATGGTTTTCGGTCAAATTGGCTGAAATTTCACTATGTTATAGTTTTCGCCATGCTGATAAAAAGTTATCATTGCACCAAGTCCCAAAAGTCAATATTTCCCAAGATATAAAGGGTCAAAGTAGTGAAATATGGTCATCCGTTGTAGTAAGACGTATATTATAAGTGATACATTGATATTTATTCACGAAATAAATAAAAATCGATTTTTACATATATATATGTAATAAATATTTAGTTCCGCAATATATATGTATATGTATATACAAGGTGGGGAAAATTATCGGACCGGTGAAATATCTCGAAAAATATAAGTTTTACAAAAAACTGTTTCATATCTTAAAAATATTGCGGAACTAAATATTTATTACATATATATATGTAAAAATCGATTTTTATTTATACTTATACTTATAACATACGTCTTATTACTGCGGATGACCATATTTCACTACTTTGACCCTTTATATCTTGGGAAATATTGACTTTTGGGACTTGGTGCAATGATAACTTTTTATCAGCATGGCGAAAACTATAACATAGTGAAATTTCAGCCAATTTGACCGAAAACCATTTTCCATAGGTTTTGTGCGAGGTCCTTTGTCTCAAATTTCTATTCAGGTTTGGATCCAATATGTTCAATTAAATTATATCTGGTACATGTGACGTTGTATCTGTAATTGCGACTCAACTGAAAAACTCATCTAACTCTGAACTGAAATCAGAACGTCTTATTTGGTTACACTGACTTTCGAAAACGGTTCGGACACTTTTCTTCGGTGCAGTTTGGAACGCAGCCCATGGTCCAATGAAATATAAGCCCAGAATATAACTTCTGGGATTTAATCAAGAACGAATTCTCTCATTGGATCGTCGGCTACGTTCCAAAACACATTGGAAAATAAAAAGTGTTCAAACTGTTTTGAGAACAAGTTTACAGCAATGGATTGCAAAACGGTCTAAACCCGACGAAATTGAGAGCTCACCAAACTTGCCAAAATTGAGAATCATTACCGGCGCAATAATAATATAATTAATCACACAATCAAGAACACTAAATAATATCGAATGATATTAATATCAATAATGTAATTATTAGACAAGCTCGTCAGTAATGATCGTCAGTCTTGACCGTTCGGTGAACTCGCAATTTCATTGTCTCTGAAGTATTTTGCAACCCACACACTCGACACTCTCGAAACGCTTCTCGACGATCCCGCGGACTCGCTTGTTCTCAACTTTGTTTTTCTCAATCGCGTTGCGAGGCGAACCAGAGACGATCACGAACGACGATCGCCGGTGTTTTTATCGCCGAGATTATTTTCCGTGCTTACGTCAATTATGATGTAATGTAATCAACAGAAGCGGCGCAGAAAAAAAGTGTTTGCGTGCGTGTTGTGGTTATTTCGCGTTGACATTGTTGCGAAATACGTATGGTACGTATGAAGTATATATATCTCGCAATAGTAGAAGCTTGCGGTTCGGCGTACGAAATATCACGAGGCGCGGGATCCTCAACTTCCTCTCGACGAGCAAGTCCGACAGTCGTACAATAAAGCGCACAGGTGTGCATCTAAGAGAGATTCCTTCTTGCAAAATGTTATTTCACGAGCGAAGAATCGCTCGCGAGGTAACACACAGCCTACGTCAGTCAAGAAAGCAGCGGTTAAACTAGTCGCCTTTTGCGCAAAATGGTCTTGAAGCGAAATAAGAACGCGGAGAAGAAGATCGACGCTCTTAATTACGTAATTACGAACGTAATTTCTTATCTCTCGTTATTAGTGAAGCTTGTGAAAAACTGGCATGTAATTCTCGGACTTCGAGCTCCGTCGGACCAGAGACCCATTCTCCAGTCACCGCGGCGCGTATCATTACGAAGTCAGAAACGCGGCGGATTATCGCAGCCGGGCGATAAAGATGCGGTTGACACGCGCGGGCGAGCGGGTGGGTGGGTGGCCTACGGAAAATATCCCGGCGCGTTTTACGTAACGGGGACTTATCTCCGTTAAAAGTGGATTCCTCACGGAGGCTATGCGCAGCTATCGGCCGGGGACGAGACACGGAGGATTGGCTCGGCGGGCGCACGTGAGATTTTCCGCGCGACGAATTCGAAAAAGGGAGACTGAGAAAAACGTCGTGTCGTTATTTACGCGGGCGCAGCTCAGTGGCGCGTAATTAGCGCGTGCGCGTTTCTTAGGCCGGTCTTGTGTGCAATAAATATCGAAGGTCGAAGGTAAGTACGTGTCGCGGCGGCGCCACGCTCCCCGACGTCCAGAACGCGGAACACGTGGAGCGGCTCCGCGAGCGCACGTGCACGGTTGCGTAACCGGGCGCTGTTGTGCGCCATCGGATTAAAGCTTACGTACGCGTCGAAGGCGAAGCCGTCGGCGGAGGAAGAGGGGAAAGAGGAGGAGGCGGCGGAGTATTTTCATCCGCGATCGCGGGTTAAAAATAGCCGGTCGTGGATAGCGGATGGAGGAAACGAACGCTCTCGTGGGATACTTAATCGCGGACATCCAACGGCCGATAATCGCACCGCGGATCGGGAGGACGAGGAGGAGGAGGAGGCGCGGAGGAGACGGCTTAATTATACGAGCGCTACCGCGAGTCACGCTACCGTCCCGATATTTCCGCCGTCGGGGAATCGGAGAATTTAATTAAAAAAGGGGGAAGGGGAGGGAAGAAACGCCGTAGCGGCGCTAATTGGCGTGTGCCGTCGATCTCGCCCGAGACGCTTCGATTTCTCACGAGGGCCAATTAGAGAACCGGAGGACGCGTGCGTGCGAGGATTTGTGTCGCTAACGATTCGCTTCATCTTAGATCTCGCGCGATCCTTCTCATTTTATCTCTCCAAGCTCGAATCATTGCGGTCAACACCTCGCGTGACCGGCCCCTTCCCTTTCTTCTAATTTTGCATCATCTCGTTTGTCTCTTGCATAGCATTCCTTGCGTCACAGGATCAGTAGATTACTCCGAGAAGCCCTGCCCCGGTAAACTGACGTGCGTGGACATTACGACACTTCGAGTTTATTCAACCACGAACTTCAGTCTCTTGTGACTGATCAGATTGCACTTATATCTGTCACATAGAATGACAAAGTAGAAATACGAAGAGGATTATAAAAGTTTGCTCAAAACGATATGTCATATTAAATGCCCCAGACAACATAATGTCTAAAATCGAGGCATAAGACGTCTTAAAGATAATTTTTAAGGTGCCTTAAAGACATTTATACGTAAATCGTTTGAAAGACATCTTAAAGATGATCTTTAAGACGTCTAATGTTCCGATTTTAGACATTATGCTGTCTGTGATGATGCCAAAAGTGTAATTTTGGTAAACTTGCTCCTTCGCATCACAACAAAAATTCACATTATATAACGTAAATTTCATAATTCAAAATACATTTGCTTCACATAAATCCAATTTAAAAAATCGTAAATTTTCCGATCGTGTCGCGATTGTCGATGAAGGTCTGCCGTATCCTGGCAGTCTCGAAGCAGTCGTTGCGTAAAAATTCCCGAAATTACGTGATTTAATAAATCGCGCAGTTAAATCGAGTTAGAGGCGAAACGCGCGAACGAACGCTCGTCGTGTTCACCGCCGGGTTCAGCGACACCTTCGACCTTGGCGAGCACGACCTTACTCAAGGCTATTTTGCAATATCTCTCGCGCGCCTGTTGGCAGTGCGAACACGTCTCCCGAACTCTCGGCATTCTTTATCTTTGGCCACTCGCTCCCGCGCGCGCTTGTACGCCTACCTGAAATCGCCGTCGTCGACGGAATCGACCTCGAGTTGCCGAAATACGTGCGCGGCCTCGCGACGATCATCATCAGCAGCGCGTTAGACGAAAACCGGTGGCCGTCTCTTCATTAGCAAACGAGAGATCGACGATCAATAACAGCAACAACATCTTTCAGATCATCGATATTTAATTTCTTTCACTCTTAATGTCCGATTAACCTTCCCGTGCATCCGTTCGTACGCAATCCGATCATTGGACAGCGACCATTCGTCGTCGTCGACTTCCTGACGTATTCAGTCGCCTGGCACGCGACGCGACTTTCGTCATCGCCGCTAATAAGCGCGGCGGGTTGCGCGTTGACTCGCGTGTCGAATCGTTTACCTTATCCTACGTATCCGGTTGAACCGCGCGTTTCCACTCCCTGGATTTCTTGGAGTGAACTCTTCCTGAAAATGAGTGAAGATATCACCGCTCGGAATCGCGAGAGTGAAAATGTTCCGGTCGATTGAAGCGGGTTTGTTCCAACGATAATAGAGTGCATCAGATTTCACTCTTTCAGCTTCGAATGAAAACAGTCACTCGACGATTTGGAATGGAGGAATTCATTCCATGTGTTAATAGACGTCACTTGGAAAACCAGTTTCAAGTGAGACTTTCAGATTTGAATTTAGTTAGATGAGAGTTTTCCAGTTGAATTACAGATCGCATATATTACATCTTAATTAATAAACTTGACTTCAACTCTGAATAAAAATTAGAATGTCTCTCACGTGAGACAAGTTTCAAGTGACAACTATGAATACGAGTCCATACGGGGGAGAAGTCACTGCACTTTTCGAGTGGAATTTCACTCAAATTCAGACCTTCCTCGCTTTGCTGCTTAGCACGCGTTCTCTGATTAATTCTCCTAACTGACATGTTCTCTCCCTTCGCTCGGTTGCAGATGTACTAAGAGAACGAATTATGGTGGCAGAGTTTGTCTCGCGCCAGAGTGGATCGCCCATCAATGGTGAGACCGCGTGCCTGAACAGCAACAGCATGCCGGCCACGCACACAATGGCGCACGGCGGCCACGGTGGCCACGCCGGTCACGACGCCCACGGACCCTTGCCGCCCCTGACCCATCCTGGCCATCACGGTGGGCCGCCAGCGGTCCAGCAGCAGCATCAACACCAGCCGCAGCAGCAACCACCGCCGCCGCAGCAGCAGCAGCAGCAGCAACCTCAGCCTACCCACCATCACCACCATCACCAGGCGCAGCAGCAGCAGCAGCAGCAGCAGCAGCAGCAGCAGCAGCAACAACAACCGCAGCAGCATCAACAACAGCAGCAGCATCATCACGACGCGCAGCAGCACCCGGAGAATTACTCGTCGAACTTCGACATCAGAAAGGACCTGTTCACGCAGCGCAAGCAGCGCGAGTTCATTCCCGACAACAAGAAGGACGACAGCTACTGGGACCGCAGGCGGCGCAACAACGAGGCAGCGAAGCGGTCGCGCGAGAAGCGCCGCTTCAACGACATGGTGCTGGAGCAGCGGGTGATGGAGCTCAGCAAGGAAAACCACATACTGAAGGCGCAGCTGGAGGCGATACGCGACAAATACGGCATCTGCGGCGAGGCCATCATCAACCCGGAGCACGTGTTGGCCGCGTTGCCGAGCGAGCCGACGATCACCGTGAAGCGGGCCAAGATACCGACCCCGGCTACGCTCATCTACACCACCCGCACGCCGAGTCCGGTGCACACGTCGGTGATCCACCAGCCGGTGAGCGGCGCACGGTCGCCGAGGTCGCCCGCCTCGCAGCTCTATGTGCCGGAGACCACGGCTTACCCGGAGACTGAGAGCTTCCAGTATCCGTACTCGCACACGGCGATGCATCTGGATACCACGAGCGCGCTCAATCTCTCCCGTGGTCGCAGGGCACAGTCGCCCTTCGAGCTGTCGTCCGGCAGCGGTGACGAAGGCCCCCAGCTGGTAGTCAGCTCTCAAAACCCGGCCGCCAACAACAGCCTGCCGCACAAACTCAGGCACAAATCGCGCATCGGCGACAAAGACGCCGCGAGCGCGCTCTTGGCTCTTCAGGGTATCAAGCAGGAGCCCGGCGCAAGGGCGTCGCCACCCTGGGACAACGAGGGCTCCAGCGATGAGCGCGACTCCGGGATCTCGTTGGGCGCCGAATGGACAGGTCCGAATGTCTCCGCGGTCTCCGACAGCGACCGCGAGGTGAAGCTGAAGCTCGACCGTTTGGCGTCTGAGGTAGCGTCGCTACAGTCGATATTCCGCTTCGGCAAACCAGCCGACAACCTGGTGGCGGTGCATAGCTTGGCGTCGAATGCCGCCGCCGCCGCCGCCGCCGCGGTCAGCGGACCGTGAGAGGTGCGCGCGACCCTGTGAATCGGCTCGTATGAGCCCTTTCCATCGCTGGATTCTCTCCGGCTGGATGCCGAGATTCTTTGAACAACTAGACGATGACGACGACGACCACGAGGAGTCGTCGTTTGTTTGAAGCATTCGATGGACGAACGGATCCTTGGATCGTCGCGAAAGAAGCTGATGACGTCGAGTTGAATATAGCGTTCCAAGAAGATCGCGAGAAGAATTCTTTTTTTCAGGCGGGTGTTACAAGAGCAGATGGGTAGTACTCGCTTGACATTCGCCCATGAATCCATCAAAATACGAATATTGTCGAATCTTAATCGTGTATTTTTATTACTCTCTCCAACATTTTTCTGGATCTTATTTTACTTCGTTTAGATTTCTTTTTCACGCATATTTGTGAAGATAATATATTGATATCTATATTTAATTAACTAGAAAAGAAATTAGACGACTCAATGTCCGCTAAAGTGGATGATGCGAGTCGGTTAATCAGGACCCGATTTTTTACTTCTTCAACCACGCAGGGCATACTTTTCTAGTCGGGCAACTTCTTGTCAACAACAATTTCATTGACATTGTCAGATGGACATCGCGGCTGGGTTTACTACCGATCTGCTCGCCGCGAGCTGCGATCCCATTAGATACTGCAAGCACTTTGAAGCGCCAAAAGGAAAGCCATTATTGGTCTATGCGGCGCTTCAAAACACTCGCAGCGTCTAATGTATATCACACTCCCGAGTCATCTCGCGTAAACAATTGTATCGCGGCGAATGCGACAGAACGCCGTAGCGTCTCGTCCGCAATACTTCGGATCCTTCGACCGGCTGGACCGACGGACTACTCTCTTTCCCGGAACCCTCGCGAGACCGTTCCTTTTCGTTGAAAATTATAATTTATTGTGATACGTCGAGCAGGAGGAGTCAGACCCCGTTCGCAAGGTTCCCGACTACGTGCGAGGTATGCGTGTGTGTATGTGTGTGTATGTGTGTGTGTGTCTGTGCCCGTGTCTCTGGGCGGTTTGCCGGTCGAAGTTTCGGGAGGAGCGATTTTTTTCTCCACTTTCCTACCGGAGCGACGGTAGGAGTTAAGAGCGACGCGATTACCCGTAGCGTTCGTAAGTTGTACGTTGTAAGACCCGTAGGCTAATCGTTCTTCTATTATTCACCATTATACCGTTACTAGAGCGAGGTTTGTTGATCCGAGCAGTCGTATTCGCGGCGAGGCGAGTCGGGTCGAGCCGAGAGCCGTGGCTGTCTCGGTTGGTGGCGAGTCGCCGCGATCCGCGTGCCGTTTAACCACCCCGAGGTTTACTCCCCGAATTGATAATTAGTTGCGCAACCGGCTATCTCACTACCGTCTCAGACATAACGATTCCATTCTCGCGTACGGAGCAGGAATTCTGTCTTTTCATCCCTATTTCTCTCCTGCCATCGTCATCCATTCATCTGCTCCTTTCTTCCTCTTCTTCTTCTCATCGTCTTCTACTCCTTCTGCTTCTTTTTCGCGAGTATTAGTTGTAAAGCGGCGAGTGGAGCATGATGGAGCTTCGAGAGACGAAGCTGGCGACCGCGTTCACAATTATTTATTTATTGCCAAAAAGACCGAACTTCTGTCCACTGTCAATCTTTGACGTTGACTTTTTCTCGAAAATAATGTTCCGCGAAATCTCGAAGATTCGGTGTTCATCGGTGCCTCTCACTTCGAATTCACTTTTCGTTTATTTCACTCGCTCGCCATCGCATCAGAGCAGCCGCGCCTCGGAACTCCCGCGAAGCTCCACCGGTCTTCAAACTTTTCACTCTTGGACGCGGAGTCCACTCGGGACGATTTATAATTCACGACACATACTGACGGAGAAAATTATTCTCTCTTTCTCTCTCTCTCTTTTTCGAAAAAGTTCGGAAGACCGAGATTACTTATAAATGACAACACAAAATTACAGATAGAATACAAATTATAGATCGAGGAGAACGAACTTTCGAGTCATCTCCATTGATCCGGATGTAACTTGAAAGAAAGAAAGAGAGAACAGCGAGGTTGCGCTTTAACATTCGCGGCGTCCGTTCTCGCCCGACTTTGCGCCGACTGTCTCCTTTTTATACTTTTGCTATTAATCGTATTGCTACGACATCGACGTGTAGTAGCAACACGTCTGTATATATGTATATGTATAAACGAAACGAAAGTGCATCTGTGTTACAAAACGCCGTACGAGAGAACGCTATCTGTCGACTCTAAATGTACAATATTCGCTGCGGAAAATCTTCTCGGAAGGCGGAATTTAGTGTTGAAGTATTAAGCGAGCCTATAGGTGTATGTAATATATATATATATATATACATAGCATATATACTTACAAGAAATATATATATATATACATATATATATACACACTCGATATACATATATGCATATATTTTTCAAATTAATGTATTTTTCGATATCATCATTAAAACGACGAACTATGTGTAAACGCGTGTACTGCGCCCGATTGTCGCGGACTCGAAGGAGCTCGAGATAGAAGGACGATGGAGGAGTCGTCGGTCGTAGCGGAAGTGTCGCCGACTTTCCGGCACGGCAATTATATAGAACCAAAGTAGATTGACTCTTTTCGAAATCACGACGAGAAGATAACAAGCCCGGCGCGCGTCTGGCTTTAGCGGGGAAGAGAGAAAAACAATCCGAGGATTGCGATCCGATGACAAGAGAGAGAACGAAAGCAACGGCGACGTGCAGTCGCGAAGAAGTCGGCGAGAATCGCCGGGAATTCGCTCATCAGCGTCCCGATCGATCAACCATTCGTTAATACCATATGTGATATCGTAGAGCGATAGAAGCGCGAAACCCGACGACGTTTTAACCCGCGATCCCGCGGAGGACCGCATCATCCCCTATTTATTGTATACTAATCGCCTATGTTATACGGCGGAGCGCGAACCGACGATGGTGAAGAATTCGCGAGCGTACGATTATAGACGAAGGCGCGTCAAAAAGAGGCCGTGTTCAAGTCCCGTCACCCGCGTAGGGAGAGAGAGGGAGAGAGAGAGAGAAAGAGACAGACAGACAGAGAGAGAGAGAGAGAGAAAGAAAGATTGGCTATTGTCCGCGTCGGAAAGGATCTCGCATTGTATTCCTCTCTCTTTCTCCCCTTCATGTCTCTTTCTCTCTCCACTCCCCAGCGTGAATGCTCCAGATTTTGTACGGTATGTTTGTACGTGAAACGAACCCGCACATGACCGCGAGGTACAAGGACCGAAGCGACAGGACTTGAATGTGCACGCGAGGATCAACGTAGCCAGTAGCAATAAGTGAGATAAGCTATCGTCGTCGAGCTCCGCGCGCTGTAAAGGATACAAGAACGTAGTGATAGTGTAGTGTAGGACACCGTTCTCGCAGTCGCGTCGCTGTAAAATACCGAGAGTGCCTGTATAACGACGGAATCATTCGCCGCGTGTCTCGCGAATCGAAGAGGCGCGAAACCGCCGTTGTCGTCGGCGAAGCGAAGCCGCCGGTCGACGACGGCGAGAGGAACGAAGACATTGTACCGTGTGCATGTAAATAGATCGTCTTCTGCCGAGCTAATTCGCAATTTCCAATCAGCGAGTTGACGACTCGGTCTCGTGCGATTCCGGATTTCTTCTTTCACACACATTCAAACACACATACATATACAGACACACACACACACAGACACACTGATTACTCGCGCACCTCTGCCTCGCTCGCCTCAGACGATCGCGAGAGAGCCGATATATATTATTGTACATATACAATCGCACCTTTGCCAAAAAGCAGTTACGAGGACCGCGAAGCAAGGTCGGCCGGAGAAGGAACGAACGTATTTTTTACCCGCCCTTCGCCCCGTGTCCCATCTAAGTTGTACCCTCTCCTCCTTCTCCCTCCCTCTCACACTCCCTCCGCGAAATGACTCGCGCGCGTTTTCGACTATACAGTTCCTATGTGCACTACTGCTGGTATATAAAAGCGACTCAGGCGATCGATAACCAAGTCGTCCGCGATAATCATGTATGTATAATTCCGATCTTATTAAGCTTCGGTTCCCCCCTTTCTCCGGCTGCTCGGAGATGTAAGTATTTAGACACTAAGGGACATATCCACAGCGCGTGTAGTGTACTTGTATATGAATACCGAAATAAATATTTTCAATGTTTTTGACAAGACCGCCGTGTTGTGTGTTTTCCCCCGAAGTCTCCAGCCCAGAGGATTCGCGCACTGTGTACGCTCACCCGACATTTCCCCGAGGATTCACGCACTACGGCCGTGGTGAGGATGAGAGAGAGGAGAACGTTGACGGATCACAACGCGCGCTCCAAATTCTTGATAAATTTTGTATTCCATACACACGAGAAATACAATAGAAATATCGGACAAGAAAAAACATCGACATACACACACGCACACATACATATACACATACATATACAAGCGCCCCGCGAGAAAGAAGTAAAGGGCGCGACGACGAACAAATATATCAATCGGACAATTAGATACAAAGAATATAAAAAAATATATATGTATACAATTGCGTAAAGTTAATTTGTACAAGTATAAGAAGTAATTTCTGTTGTGTGCTCATAGATTAGACCGAAAATTCGAAACGAAAACAATCGTGCTTTCACAGAAGCTTTCGTCTTGACAGAACATCTTCGCGTTACGCCAATGGAAATGAAAGAAGTTAGAATACGCGCGCCGTGTGTCGGACGACAAGCGGAAACTACGACGCTAAGATCGTCACTTGGGAACTATCTACATGTATATGGCCTCTTCGCATGATGATGATCCTGGTAAAACTACCGGTGTCGGATGTTGCAAACAATCCGACAAACGGAATGACAATTCCCCTAAGTCTTTAAACCCTTTAGTCACGCGCTGAGATTACTTCCGCTTTTTGCATTTTGTTCTGCCGCGTCGTCTGCGCGACGAGTTCTGTCGAGTGTCGGATTTCTTGGAGGACCTGGAAATTCAGCGAGATTCGATTTCAAAAGCTGCCAGCTTCTAATTGAAGGATGCAGTCAACTTCGTTTAACGAATTAAATTCTTCATATAGACTCAACGATTTGATGAATCTGTTTAACAACTTTACGAAAGCTCAACAACTGGTTTTGAAAAAAGGCTCTGATCTTTGATTGACAATTCGCATGGACGTACTTGTGAACTCTATTCACCGAGACGGAGGTGTGTTTCTTCAACGTCAGATGCTGCTGAACCAGCTCCGCCAACTTTCCCTGCTGGGCGAGCATCGAGAGAAACGTGCAGATGAACTCGTCGTAATTATGCGTCCGTCGACAATCGTCGATCTGCAAGATTATTATTATTGTTTCGCATTATTTCTCTTCGAGACTGAAGCGCTCGAGAATACGTTATCAAGAACAGTGCTCGAATTTTTTTGCATTTTCGAGACCTAACTTCTTCCTCTTGCTTCTCCCGTTTGTTCGTAGAGCGTGCGATTGGCATTTCAAAACGGTCAACTTCATGATACCTGCGAGACTCTAAAATTTGTGAAACTAATTCGCTATAAGTATTATATCTATATAACGTTATGTTTCTATCTATTTGTATTATTATATTTATACAATGATAGAACAGTGGTTTCAATAAGAGTACTTTCAGAATTTAGGGAGAGTTCCGCAGGTCTTATAAAGTCTCGATAACATATCGAATAAATCTTATATCTTGGAAGAAAAGTGTCTTGGTACAGATTTGTAGCAATAACTACTATTAGCACATGTGTAAGTATAATATTATAATTATAGTTATATAAAAGTAATAGTTGCTACAATTCTGCACCTCTTGACATATTTTTTTTCAATAATTCTACTATGTGTGATTCTATGGTTAGTAAATTATTTCTCATTGTCAAAAGCAGAGCGGACAATGCGCGCGAAAAACGGACCTTGTATTTATTCCTCTTGTCGTTCTCATCCTTCAGGCTGGTCTCGCACACGGTGATCTCATGCTCTAGATTTTTCAACAACGCCAAAAGATCCTTGGGCGCGAACGTATGCGGCTCAAACAATTCCGGATACTTGGAGCACAGCTTGGGGTCGATCTTCTCGACCTTTTTCTCCTCCGTCACCGTGTCACCGTTGCTGGTCTTCACTCTCGCATGAGGGATCCTCACCTCGCCCGACAGGCAGACCTTCTTGTGCAAGTGGCCGCTGTCAGACACCAATCTCTTCCCATTTATATTGATATTTCCCAGAGAACGGCCTGTGCGAGTCCGTTATTATATGACAATTATCAATTTTGAAATCGTATAAAACAATTTTTTATACCCACTCAAGCCCGCTTCATTCTTCTCGTCCCCGGCGACTCTGATCACAACGAACTTCTTGAAGTCCTTCGTCGACGTGGGACTGCTCTGGCCGGAATTCCAGCCCCAAGCTAACGGAAAATCAAAGAGTACATCCTTTAAACATCTTTTGTTTTAACAGCTTTACTCTCATCGCGATTGCGCAACCGATCTCGCGACAATTCAAACTTCATCGCGTATAAAT
Organism: Odontomachus brunneus; assembly: GCF_010583005.1. NCBI lineage: Eukaryota > Metazoa > Arthropoda > Insecta > Hymenoptera > Formicidae > Odontomachus > Odontomachus brunneus. Next base: position 1,407,165 of record NW_022639527.1, on the reverse strand, counting down.
CCGCGAATTTCTCGTTCCATCGCTTATTTACCGACGACGAGCGACATGTGTAACGGACAGGTCAAGTAACTGTACGCTTGAAGGTGCGAAATGAATCGCGCTTCCGAGAAGCACGGCTCCTGCGTGTACGCGCGAAAAGTACACAGCAGCGCGAGTCCACGAGACGGAGACGAGCTCGACAAAGACGCAGTCGCACAGCGACATTCGCGACATGTGGCTCTCGTCGATCCTCGTGTGCAGCTTGATCTTCTTGACGAGCTCATCGAAATGCCCGGAGCCGAAGAAACCGCATCGCACGAGTTGCACGATTTTCTACAGCTGCGTGAATCTACCTGACGGTGGCTACGTGTGGGTGCCATCCAGATGTACGGACGGCTTGGTAAGAGACGACGAAGCCGTTTAAAAGCGATGCTGGATAGAGACGTAGCGCAGTTTCGTAGTTTTCTCTTTTCTCCTAATTGAATGCATCAGATTGAAAATACTTTTACAAGGTGAAAGTACAAATGAACGACTGACGCGAAACAGTTGCGTGAAATCGACAAAGAAATTTTTTATACGCTCGACACTAACTACAGATGCTGGTTTCAGGTGTTCCAGCCGTACCTGCGAGTGTGCGTGGTGCCGGGCGACATTTGGACGTGCGACACGCTCTCCACCGACTCGAGCCTCGTGACGAAGAGGCACCAAGCCGAGTCGATAGATGAGACAGAGTCCAGTTACCTGGGATACACGCAGGACCCAGCAGAGTTCTCCGAGACGATCGACTCGTCCTACGTGATAGAGGACGACACTTCCAACTTGACGACCGAAACGGAGACTCCATACCCATTGATCGAGTTCGAGGAGCATAAGACGACCACGACGTCGTATGACGACAGAGGCGTGAGGAACGTGTCGTATCACAAGGAGGAAAAATATTTATATGAATATATCAACAATCGGAGACGATCATCGTCAGCCTCGACAGAGAGGTACAAGGACATCGTGAACGAGCACTACAAGTTGTTGCACGAGCTGATGAGTCGATTGCACGTCTACAAAGAACTGTCAGCCGCGATATCACCGGGTTCAACGAGCAACATCACGACTGTAAATCCTACCGGAACTATCGCGGTGCTCGCGACGCACGACCGCAAGCAGAACGTGTCGCTGGATTATTTAGTGCAAAGCTTCATGGTCGCGGGCAATGAATCACACAAGCCGAGCAGTGAAACGACAGAGAGCTGCGAGACTCAGACAGAGAACGTTACGATTGCACCGACAAAAAACAGCTTAGAGCTGTTGGTCGACGGTTTGGACGCGGACAACAATATAATAAGAATCACAGACGGCTTCGGGAACGAGCGATACCTCACAGTCGACAGGTACAAGGTTCTGGCTCGGCGATTAAATCCGCGGTCGGTCAGCGTGCTGACGTGCACGAAGAACGTTCGCTTGGCGAACCGGACCGACTGCAACAAGTACTACATGTGCGACCCGAAGACGGCCATAATAGTAGAGTATTCGTGCCCGCTCCACACTGCGTTCAACGTCAACTCGCGGATCTGCGACACGGAGAGCGCGAAGACCTGCAGGGACAACGAACGTGCCACGGACGGGACGACGATACTCTTCGAGCAGAAGCTCGACGAGGAGCGTGGAGACTCTGTCGAGTCTTCGCACAGCGAAGACTCGACGCAGAAGAAGAAGGAAGAGAAACTGTGCCGCGAGGTCGGTAAGGTAAAGGATCCGACTTCGGATTTCCATTACTACATCTGTTACAGCGCGTCAAATTCCGAGGAGATCAAATCGATCCGGATGATGTGCCCAAACGCCTTGATATTCTGCCGCAGCAAGCGAGTGTGCACGACGAGACGGTTGTGTATTGCATCGCGATGAGCGCGAGACTGACGACCTCCTCGCGTTTATACCTTGAGTGGGTGAGTTGAAGGCCGACCCGATCTCGGACGACGTGTCTGTGCTCGACGAGCTGTGAGCCGGCGATGTCTGAATTCGCAGCGGCGTGGCGTAGTCTAAGGCGCACATCACCACCTTCTCCATGCCGCTGAAACGGAACGCAAATCGCTGCCATGATTTCGAGCGCGTTTCTACTTATCGAGATTGCGACAACGAAAAAAATTCTTAAGATACACAGTCACAGAACTGGTCGTGGAAGACTATCGCGATACACCGGAAAGACGACCAGGAAACTATGTATATTCGCTGTTTTGTCATTTATTGATATAGCGTGACTTATTCAATGTTCTGAACAGATTCTCTCCACTGTGGACAATTTTAAATGCAATTTGCAAAATAAAATAGTAAATTGCTATGTGATATATAGTATATATTACAGGGTGTTGAAAAAAAAGGGTCACATATTTTGATAGCAGGTAGTATTGATCAAAACAAGAAGAAAAGGTCTAATTAACATGGGTCCTAAGACCTAATATCTTCTAATATACAAGCTATTTTGTTATTTGAGCTCTTTGTCATTTTCTTATTAGTCGTATTATCTTTAGAATGTAATGAACAAAGGAGTATGGGAGAGTGGGGTACAATGGGGATATCTCTTTTCTAGATGCCTTAAAAAATAAAAAATTAACAAAGAGAGATAAAGAAACAATTTTTATTTTAATATGAAATGTAATCATTTATCTTCCATTACAAAACTGAAGTCTCTAATGCTGAGTCAGCATTAAAATTTTTTGTTTTTTGTAAAAAAAGAGTTTTTATTTTGTTATCATACATTCAGTTTCTTTACTTCAGTTTTTTTATGGAAGATAAATGATTACATTTCATATTAAAATAAAAATTGTTTCTTTATCTCTCTTTGTTAATTTTTTATTTTTTAAGGCACCTAGAAAAAAGATATTGTACCCCACTTTCCCCTATTCCTTTGTTCATTATATTCTAAAGATGACACGACTAATAAGAAAATAACAAAGAGCTCAAATAACAAAATAGCTTGTATCTTAGAAGATATTAGTCTTAGGACCCATGTTAATTAGAACTTTTCTTCTTGTTTTAATCAATACTACCTGCTATCAAAATATGTGACCCTTTTTTTTCAACATCCTGTATATAACCATATATATATATATATTTTTTTTTTTTTAATATATATATATTATATATATGGTTATATAATATATACTATATATCACATAGCAATTTACTATTTTATTTTGCAAATTGCATTTAAAATTGTCCACAGTAGAGAGAATCTGTTCAGAACATTGTCACAACAATAAGTCACGCTTTAACAATAAATGACAAAACAGCGAATATACATAGTTTCCTGGTCGTCTTTCCGGTGTATCGCGATAGTCTTCCACAACCAGTTACTTTTTTAAATGCTAAAATAAGATTAATTATGAGTTTGATAAGGGAAAATGGACGAAAAAGGAAGGGAAAGAGAGATTTATGTGGAATATAGATATGAGATAAAATAAATTGAGATATAAATATATCTGATATATAGAGTGTCCCGCGACTACCGTATTATCTCTTAAGGACGGATTCCTGAGGTAATTTAAAGAAAAAAATCCTAAAAATGAGGCTATAATATTTTTCAAATTATAAACGATTAAAATTGACCAATTATATTGGCTAAAGTATGCGCGCTCAGTTACGGTACAACACACAATGATACAAGTGCATACACATAAGTGAAAATTTACATAAGATATGAAATTAGTTATAAATTCCTGAAAGAAACGTCAAATGTGTAACAGCTTACTGATTCTCATAAATGTATTGTGTGATATTTTATTCATAACATTTTGATGAGATTGTTATTATTTGCGATATGTTTATTTAAATGATAGAAAAGGCAGATTATTATTACATATATTGTTGTATGTATAGAACTTCCGTATCAATATTTGGAAAAAGAACGACATGTGCATGCACCTGTACTACTGTGTGTTATACCTGAGCGCGCGTACTTTAGCCAGTATAATTGGTCAACTTTAATTGTTTATAATTTGAAAAGTATTATAGCCTCACCATTTTTGTATTAGGATTTTTATTCAAATTATTTCAAGAATACGCCCTTAAAAGATAATGTGGTAGTGACGTGACACCCTGTATATCTAAAATATATCTGATTGGATATCACTCATCGTATATCGCGCGTCGCGTCGTGCATCTCGCTGGTCTGTGAAACCATTAGTGATTAGCGATGAGCGATATCCAATCAGAACTCTGCTTTAAGAAGAAATAAGAGCTCTCATTGGATATCGCTCATCGCTCGTTGCTAATCGCAGTGTATAAGGTATTGCAATCTGCCAGATTGAGGATGGACTATGATTGGTCATTTTGCTTATTGCTACTGGCTTATGTACAGACTGAATTTAATAGATTTAAAGCAAAAAAATAACTATTAGAGTAACGAATTAATCGTTACCATTACTGGATAAATATAACTACGTTACCATTACAGTTACCGATCAGAAAAAGTAACGCCGTTACCGTTATAGTTACCGAAAAAAAGTAACTGTAACGGTAACGACGTTACAAGTAACTCGTTACTTCCCAACCCTGATATATATATATATATATATATATATATATATATATATATATATAGCCATATATATAGGTAATATATATGGATATTGTTGGGTGAATGCAAAAGATTTATCATTTTTCTATTAAATTCTCGAAAATAGAAAGTTCTCGTTTAAAAAACATTGAGTCAATGTTGCTCCATTTTATTCGTAAAAATTATTAATTTTTCAAATTTTTTGGTAATTTTGTTTTCTATTTCATTTAATAAACACGATAAATCTTTGGCACCAACTTAATATATAGCCATATATAGTATACGATTATACTATGTAATCATCACAACTATATAGTTTATAAAATATTAATTAAGTTCGAGCATTTATCAAGTTTGCTTCTGTGCTTTTCGGAACTTCGCTGAATTAAGTCGTTAAAGCAAAAACTGCATGTAGCATTATTAAAAGAATGTTTAGTTGTTACTTACTTGGATTCAGTCTTGCCAGATGTGATACTGGAGACGGACTCATCGATAACCACCGTCGAATCATTATTCCTCTCCACGTTGATGGTAGGAATCGTCGTGGTCGACTCTTCGATTTCTGTTTTAGCCGATACTCCATTCTCGTCCTCCGTCTTGTTTCTCTTGTCGTACTGTTTCTCCTTGTCAGAGTCGTGCGAGCTCTTGTCCGTACCACTACCGTCCTGATAACTCAGCTTCACCAGCTGCTGCAACGCTTCCAGAACTATCTGCCTGTTAGTCTTCAGCATCGTCAACTTGTGTGAGATAGCGAGACGCCGGTCAGGCACCACGGCCATTAGATTGAATCTGATGTCCTGCAGCTGTTCGCCCGTCGCCATGCCCAAACGATCGGTTATCACGCGTCTGAATTGCTCGGTCCACTCCTCATGCTCCTTCCAGGGACCATGATCCATAGGATAGGGCTTCAGGCCGTCCAGCTCGAAGAGTCTGCCGTTTATCGGCACATAGCTCACAAAGTGAAACGCCTCACCTGTGAATCTACCCGTCGAGACACCGGTGTTCTTGTCCTGTCGTCTCTTCGCTTGTGGCATCGCGTGTGAATTGTGAGCACAGGCCAATTCTGGTGTATTACCAATCGCCCAACCTTTGTTCTCCGGGCACATGCCCGAAGTGTGCATCTTTAGTCGAGATAGAGTCGTGCCTAAATGTATGTTTGGGCAATTCAGCAAAACTGAGAGCAATGCATGAGTGGCACAACTGTTGGGAACAACCTGTAATATTCAAAGTTACATATTGAAAGTTATGTGTAATCTAGGGAACTTGTAATTACGTGTTAACCGTTTCACTACCGTAGGAACATATACATCCCAGAGAGATGCAAAATCTACTATTGGTTTTATAGATAATTATAGTTAAGATGTGTGTTTATGTCTCATGAGGTCTGTTCTTTTCCAAAGAACTTCTTGAACAGATGCAATAAGTTAGAGTGAAACAAAAATATTTCACTCTTATTGCAATGTACACCAGAAATTCTTGGAAAGGAACAGACCTATACTTTGTACGTTATACCATATGTTACTGTAGCTTGGATAAGAGATATGTGAATCAAAGAAGTTTTATGTCGAATCGAATCGAATCTCAGATTTTAATTTCGAATTCGAGTCGAATCGATGAAATTTCACCCGAATTGAATCGAATCATTGAAAGAATTTTTAATTAATATAATCATTGAATTCAACATGAAAATAGCGACTTCAGTATGAGAGAGATAACATTGATCATGTGATATTAATTCATTTTAAGGTAAGAAATATAATATATAGTCGGTAAACGTGTATGAAATACAGTTCCAGCCTTGAAAGCTGCGTAATGACATATATCAATCCGACAGTTGTCGGTAAGAGTTTATCTAAAAGCTATTATCTTCTTTTAATATTTTTGAAGAAAATCTTAATGTATAGCAAACTTTTCAAGTCATGCTAATTCCCGTAAAGCTGGATGTCTTTAATAGTACTTCGTTGATACTAAGGTGTGCGATTCGTATTCGAAACTTTTTGATTCGAAATTGTCGAATTATTCGAATTCGAATCATAGGGATTCGAAATTGAGTCGAATCGAATTTCACTTGAATCGATTCGAATAGTTTGCACATCTCTATAGTTACATAAAGAAGAACTGTATGCTAGACCTGTTGTGCAAAGAAGATATTGTTAACGATCTCCTCGTCCTTGACAAAACTCTCATCCTGTTCGACAACCTTCCGTCTGGATCGCCGCTCCTCAATCCAACGGAACAGGAAGATAAAGCCATATACTGGGCCCTCCAGAGATTTCTGCAGATCATAGATCTCTTCTACTTGGACGCCCTTCACACCGAAGTCTTCGAGCAGCAACGTGAATAAACCTGAACAGTCACACATCAATAACATCATAGTTTGATGTTTTGAGGAGAAATCGACGTGTACGCTTTCTCTAGACTAGGTAAATGCGCAGAATTCTGACAGAAATGTTTAAGACTACAGACATACCCGGGTCACTCTCCAGCTCCAGCCAACCTTCCGTCAACCGATTAATGTCGACGGGCATCTTGCTGTGACAAACAGTAAGACGCAAAAAATATTAAAATCACTTCAGGAGTTGTCTCGTCATATCTGACGGTCGAACAGTCTGACAGTCGGAAGCGCCATGTTGCATCAAAACATATGTCACATGACGCAAGTCACGTGATAGCCATTGCAGACGCGTCTTCAACGAATAGTTCGATCCATCGTTGAATCCTACTACTTGAAAATAAAAATAGTTAATCTTAAGGCCAAATCACACTAGCGATTGGCGATTAACGATTGACAATTAAAGATTAGATTTTAACGAATCAACAAGCTTTAGCCTTGATTTGCTTTGTTCCAATTGGTCAAGTTCCAATCTTCAATCGTCAATCATCTATCGCCAATCGTTAGTGTGATTTGGCCTTTAGTGTGATTTGGCCTTTAGACGTAAACGTAAGGAAATCGACCAATTCCAATCGAGTATTTGGCTTTCTGTATCCCCTCCAATTTTGTCCGTAAAAGCCCTCACACATGAAATAACATAACTGTATGTGCATAGCATAAAACTGTATGGACCAATGAGCATCGAATATTGAGCATCATGCATCAATATGGCGGCTAAATACTCGATGCTCATTGGTCCATAGTCTTATGCTATGCACATGCGGTTATGTCATTTCACGTGTGAGGACCTTCAAACGTAAAACATAATGTCGAGAAATACCGTAAGGGGCGCCGTACACGAATTGAACAGTAATGGCTCCTGCACACAGGACGCGGTAACCCTTGTCGCGCGGCAGAAATTCGCGTGACAGCCAATCAATATGCTGGTTTCTGTAATAACCTTCTAGCTCTTACGGGAAAACAACATATTGATTAGCCGTTGCGTGAACTTCCGCCGCGCGACAGTCAATCAATATGTTGTTTTTCCGTAAGAGCTAGAAGATTATTATGGAAAGCAGCATATTGATTAGTTGTCGCGCGAACTTCCGCCGCGCGGCAAGCATTATGGCTCCTACACACAGGACGCGGTAATGTTTGCCGCGCAGCAGAAGTTCGCGCAACAGCCAATCAATATGCTGCTTTCTGTAATAACCTTCTAGCTCTTACGGAAAAACAACATATTGATTGGCTGTCGCATGGACTTCCGCCGCGCGGCAAGCATTACCGCGTCCTGTGTGCAGGAGCCATTATGTCTCTTCTACGAGCCATCACTTTGGGGTGCGTTCAGATTCTTCATCCGGGTACACTCTGGGTGCTTTCCAGTTGCGTACACTGTTACACAAAACTAGTTTATTGGTTGCTTATTATCTTACAAGATGTTTTAGATAATACGTGACCAATAAACTGGTTTTGTGTACGTGTGTGTCAAGATGTGTTAAGCAATTGGAAAGCATCCTCTATTACTAGAAACACTATACGTTACATATACTATAGCACTTCTAGTAATAGAATACACCCGGATGTGGAATCTGGGGGTCGATTGTGTATCTCGAAACGAAGTGAAAATTACAAAAGTGAACAAATTCACTAGGCATTGACCAATGAAGTTACAAATATTCTAGTAAATTTTCTCACTTTTGTCATCTTCACTCTGTTTTGAGATACACAATCGATCCTCTGAACGCAGCCTTTCTTTAACGAAAAATCGAAGTAGTGATGGCTATAAACAGCATCTGGCCAATACATTTTTCTGTATTGTCATGTATAGAGGTCATGAATACAAGTGATACATAAATACACATACGTTTCGAATGCGTGCACTTTTATATGTGTGGAGTATATGATGTCGCTACATTTCGTCGCTATGATTTCATAACCTGTCATACCCGTTAACTTTAACGATTAATACCTCGCTTTGCGGGACAGAGCGACGATTTTAACTTTCATATTTGGTTTTTACGCGTGAAAATACACAGTATGAGGAGTTCCGGTCAAATCGAAGGTGAGAACTTTAAACTATACAATTACCAAAATAATTAACCCACGAACAAATTGAAAACCGGCTCAAATTTCATTCACCTTTCGGAAGAGATTATCTTCAGAGTTTAGCTGGTCTGGCTCGCTGTGGAGAACCTAACCTCACACGCGCGAAATTCTCGCGGTGGGAACTCCTCTCCGTAGACACGACGGCAATGTATTAGACACGATTCGAGGAGCCACGTCGATCGACATGCTCTGCCGGATCACGAGGAGCGTGCTTGCGTCGAATGTCACCCTGCTGTTGAAGAAACCGCCTCACGGGTTCAAAGGTACGTCGATGCAAGCGGTATACGCCATCCACACGAGCAGCCAGCTGAATGACAACAGAGATGACAAGAAGAAGAAGGGCACGTCCAAGTCGACCGCACTCGTGCTGCACTCCTTTGAGAGCGTAGATCACAAGGAAAAGGAAGCCTACTTGGACATCCTGCGGCAGTACAAGAAGGACAACGTGCTGATGCGCGGCCACGTAGAGTTCATTCAGGTCGCGCTCAAGTACATGGATGAATTCGGGGTGAATCGCGACCTGGCTGTGTACAAGGACCTGTTGGACGTGCTGCCCAAAGGCAAGTTCATACCCCTTAACTACTTCCAGACGCTGTTCATGCACTACCCCAAGCAGCAGTACGTGGCCATCGATCTGCTCTGCAAGATGGAGCACAACGGCGTCATACCCGACCTGGAGGTGCAGACGATGCTGCTGAACATCTTCGGCGCTCAGGGCGCGCCGCTGAAGAAGTTCTGGCGGATGATGTACTGGATGCCCAAGTTCGCCAATCTGCACCCGTGGCCGTGCCCGAAACCGATTCCCAAGGACCCACAAGTGCTCGCGAAATTGGCGATCGACAAGATGTCCAGCGTAGACGTGACCACCACCGTCACCGAGTTCAAAACAAAGGACTTGGAGGACTCCATTGAGGACACGTGGATCGTCTCCAATATGAGCAACGCGCAGCAGAAGCTGTTGAAGGAGCAACCCATCACCAAACCCATCTATGTGGAGGGGCCGTTCTCTGTGTGGGTGGCAAATCACTGTATAGACTACTTTGTGCTTCGGGGGGATGCTAGGATCAAAGAGGATGTTTACAAGGACCCTGATGGTGAGTAGTTGCTCAGTAAATGTCTTGGGTTGTGTAGTAAGTATCAATTCCTGGATATACACCTAATCTTGGACATTCTTATTGTACTCCTTTTAATGCAAATGTTAGACTTTCAAAATTTTATTTATACATATATTCAGCATGTTTGGAAAGTTTAAATATGTTTGTATGTAAAGATTTAAAGTATTTAAATGTTCATATTTAAATTTTCAACATATAAAATTTGTGAACATATTGGACATATACATATATTCTACATTAGAAGTCTTTAAATATATCTTTAAATAATAAATTCTAAAAAGTGAAAATTTAAACGTTTATCTTTAGAGAACAAAATAATAAGGATGTTTAAAAAGATGGAGACCTTACATTGTTTTATAAAATTCTATATAAAAATATAATCTTCTAAATATAAATATATATATAAATAAATATATAAATTCTATATATAAATCTATATATATATCTATTCTATATATAAATTCTATATAAAAATATAATCTTTTTATCTGATCTGAAAAATTCGAATTTATTACACTCAACTCAACTTAGAACTCAACACGTGATTGAAGAAATATGCTAATGTGTGTATATTTGCGTTGCAGACGTCTCAGATATCAGAATACCGTTCTGGGACAAACGAGAAGTGATTCCCGATCCGACCATGCACGAGCAAGACGACGGCACGTACTTCGCGATGTGCGCCACCGGCACGTCGAGCAAGGACTCCTTGTTGTCTTGGATCCGATGTTTGCAGAAGAATAATCCGATCTTGAACATAATCCCGGTAGTATTCAAAATCTCGTCCGCCACCAAGGATCAGCTGTACATCGAGAACAGCACGCGTGAAAACGAGATCCTACAGTCGTACGAGTATTGACTAGAAAGGTACGAAATAGTTTGATTTCTACTAAAAGACGACCGGAACGTGTAACATAGCTGATACACAATAGCTTGGCGCACGTGTCTATGTTGTAGATAGAAAAATCTCTGTTGTACATAAAAATATAAATACGTTTTTATGACGCATAATCTATTTATTGACGATCCTAATCGCAATTACTTGCTATGGAAACAGCATCGCAGAGGATAGTTCTAGAAAAATAAAAGACACAATGTATAGAAAGTTAAGGTAATTTATTACGTGCGACCACGCGTGTCATTTGGTGCACTTTTCCCCGACAATAGGAATTAAAACGGTAACACACATAACCATCGTCGATGAATCGTCACATTGATTTTCGCCGTATTTTCCCCCAGTCTCTCTCGTTTTCTCTTTTTCTCTATTTTCTTCTTTCTCTTCCGCTTTCTATAAATACATTGCGATTAAAAAAAAATATATATGTATACATCTGTACAATATATATATATATATATAACGGCGCGCGTACCGTAATCCTGCCGGAGACTACTTCATCAATTAACTGCATTAAGTGTAAGCCGCTCTTTTAAGAAGACACTGGCGGAGTTAGCCGCGTGAACGATGCGTCGCGAAAGAAGAGAAACGAGGAAAACAGAGATGTAATAACGATTGTTCCTAAATCCTATGATATATCGTGAATAAAAGAAAAAAGAAAAATGAAATTATTAAGCGTAATGTGTGAATTTTCAGGCTCCTGATCACACTGCTGAAGAACCCTGTATCGATGACGTTAGAAGCGAAAAATCGCATGGTCGAAATTCTTCCATGCCATTTTCGAATAAAAAGATATTTGTATGAAAAAACATTTGAAGTCACTTGAACATACTTATGTGAGTATGCTTCAAAAATTATCCTCCTTTGGCAGTCGATAAATAGCCTTAAAGTTAACATGAAAAAATTACGAGGAAAGGTAGGTGAAAGAGGAAGATTACATACCGTGTTAATTTTAAACCCACTTATCGATTGTAAAGGAGTAGTTTTCAGGGCATTTTACAGATATGTTCAACACATTTGAAGTATGAGTAACTTCAAGTGTTCTTTCGTACAAATATCTCTTTGTTTGTAAACCGCAGGCAAGAATTCTTTACTACGTGTTTTCTCGCTTCTGATCATCAATTCAGAGTTCCACGTAGCAGTGGGACCAGAAGAGCCTTAACGAAGTAGTATTTCTGACGTTAACGAAGTAGTATTTCTGACGCCCTAGGTTAGTTATCGTGTATCGTATCGCTCTCTAACTACGACCGCAAGTTGTCTCGTCGAGCGTGACGATCGAGTCGCGTTGTAGCTTAAAGACGATGAATCTTTGATAAGTCAGCTAGTTGACGTGACGTGCCTATAATGCCGCTTGTGTCGCTCTCCGATATCGCCGCCTGATAACACACACGCTCCTGCCACAAATGATTCAACACACCGTGTGTAACGTCTATCGGGGTTTCTGCGCGAGGCGAAACAGCAGCCATTAGAAACGCGATAAGGACACCTATGACGTGCTATATATGAACGCCTAACTAGAGAGTCGTTGTTGAACGCGTCAGCGCGCCGAGCGTCTTGTTGCATTTCGTGCCACGCGACGATTGACTTCCCACCGACGGACAAATCGAGTAGTTTCGGAAAGTCTCGATCTAAAACCTTGAAAAAACTATACAAATATATCGAATGCATTTTTTAATAACGCGATTAGAACCATGTCAAATAAGTAAGAGTATCGTTCTTTCACGATTGTTATAAATTACACGATCGTTTGTTTGACCAAGAGAAATCGGTGTCGGTATCTAAAAATGTCACAAATTACTCGCTCGCCCCGTTAATTACATTCTCGCCATTCTATTCACAATTAATGTAAAAATACTGCTAATCTAAATACTTTCGCGAATCAAGACGAATACTGCTAGGAAGAGAAGCTTATCCTCTTATAGAAATATCATACTAAGAATCATTGATAATTACTTATTTTCAGTATTAAAAATACTGGATAATAAGTAATTATCAATGATTCTTAATATGATATTTCTATAAGGGTCGAGAGACCGGCGTAACGCATCGACTCGCAACTCAGGCTCTAAGCTTCCGGGTTCGCGTAACGCTTCAAGCACCGTTCTACTGTGCATCTTGATTGTCTTTACAAAAAGTATCTCGCCGAGACACGGCGAAAAAGCTCCGATTCTCACCTGCCAAGCAGGTCACGCAACACAATACGATTGCGTTCACATTCGAGGATTAATTCTCTACGCGCGCGCGCGAGAATCACTCGGATTATAAAAAAAAACAATTGTATCACTGCGGCGCAATTGTATAGTCTCTCCGGGATAAAATCTGCGATCAACAACGAGCGCGATAAATCGAAACAACAAGCACCGATCGCCTGAAATCGCGGTAGGCATAATGATAGATATAATGAAAATGTCTTAAGTACAAAAAATGTACAAGTACATTCGGCCGATGTGTCACTCATCCATCCGTCCACCCCTCTATGATCCCTTCCCTCCCCCTTCCTTCTCCACTCGGCCGTGTATCGCGAGATCATAGGTCTGTCCCTTTTAGCTGAACTGCTCGAACTGGTGCAATAAATCGGAGTGAAGTAAAATTGTTGAGTAAAGTATATTTGTTTCACTTTAACTTTTTGCACCAATTGTATACTTATTGTATCAGTTCGGAAAGTTCAGCTAAAAAAGAAAGACCTGGTGACAAATACAGTCTCCGGAGCTGAAAGATCCGCATATCGTGTGTATAAAATTAATACACGCGCGAGACATTGTGAAGCGCGAAGGACGGCAATTCCAGGTGAAATTATCCCCGCTAGCGACAATACGCGACGCACTAATTTCTCTCGTCTCTTGTATACTGCGAAACGTCACATTGTTTAACAAGACTCCTGACGAACTGTCGCGCGCGAGACGAAAGAAATCGTCGTCGTCGTGGTCGGCTTTCCTCGTAGAAATGTTGCGCAAACAAGAGATGCATGGAACGCATTACAGCGCCGTTAGGGAGCATTTTTAGCAACGCAACGCAACACAGCGCGAGGCGCGTACAAAATTATTCGGGCGTCACCGCGGTTCTGGCAAACAGGTGGAGTGTTTCCGGTATTCTGGGAGCGGCGCGCTAAAATCTTGCCAACAATCGTCGAACCGAATAACAAAGAGAGCACGTTGGAGAAAATTAGAAATTAAATTCGGCGAGGCACGAGCGCGCGACAGTGTGTTTGCGTGTGTGCGAAAACCGCAGTGACGCGTGTTGCATCGCGGTGATGATCCTTTTGTTTCCGCTTTGAATTAGTCGCCTGTGTTTACTCACTACTTCGTAGTGATCACTCGATACCGATCGAGTGCGATAGCTGCGCGTGATCAACGCGGTCTAGGTTCTTGCGAGGCTTACGAGAAACGGACTGCTCTCCTCTCGGAGGGAGACGAACGGGGCGGAGCATAATACGCGCATTGCATTGCGCCGTTCCGGTGTCCGGCTTTCGTCGATTTTCCAAGTGTTCACCCTTAATATTACTTGTAAAATAATATAAATATCGTTTATATCTCCAAAGAAGAAGGAAAGCCTGAAGAGCTGGTCGTCGTGCCGTGAAGTATCGCGACGCTGAACAGCGGGGCAAGACTGAGGAACTTTGTGCCGAACTTGGAGAGCGCCGTGGCGCTCGGCCGACGGCTCGGTCGGCGAACTTCCCCTCCGGCCGCTTCGTTCACATAGCGGAGAAGCAGGACGTTTCCCGAACCGGTTCTTGAGCGCGTCTCGTGTAGACCTTCAGCAGTTGGCAGTGTACCCTGTACATGCGCGTAAATATTGAGCATGACACTCGTGCATAAATTCACGACCTCGCCGAGGCTAGACGCATCTACCGGTATCTACCGTTCGTTTATTCACCTGATTTTCACGTTGGTGCTGTCGATCACCTCGCCGTCGCAGTTCCACACGCTGATGCGGGAGCCGAGGCGATTGATCTCGCTCTCGGACTGCAGATGCTGCATCGACTGGGCGCGGAATGTGAATTCTCTCGCTCGGTAGACCTCGACGAACGGTAGATCATACTGCGAAAGTTGCGTTCGTTCATTTTCGCCTCGGGAATCAACCTCGGAATATTTCCCCGAGCAAAGTTTGCAAGCTGAACGATCGATCTAACGACTACACTGAGAAAAAATGTCTGTTATTTATGACTATGATCTCATAATAAAATAACAGTCGGAAAATTAATTTCTTTTTTCAGCTATTGCTATTGTAGTGTTCCAGGTGATAATTTTACATGCATAGCTTTCTTGTTAATTAATAAAAATGCCTTAAATTGCTTAAATTTCTAATGAGATTAACAATCTTTTTTCTCAGTGTACACAAAACAAACTCCGAGGGCGATATGAATATGTCAGTCGAGCGAGTAACCATGGCTCTCTCGCGTACCAGAGTCTTTCGTTTGCTGGAGAGCCTGAGTAATAGCCTGATGTTGTTGATCAGGGACGTGTGTCGCACTAGAATAACGTCCACACAGCCGTCGCCTATGTGACAATGAGGACTGAAACCCATGGGACTCCTTGAGCAAGCGCAAGACACGTTCGCGCCATTCACCATGAAGAATTTCCCTCTGACTGTCACCCACCCTGCGCAAACAATACCGTCAGAGTGTTATGTAATCAGTTACACAAGTCTCATTAGATTTTGTAGCACCTATTTTCTATCTTGTAACACGTACTGGCGATTTCCTCGTCGGGGACGCTGTTGTGCATGTGTTGCAGGCAGCGTGAGCAGTTCTTCATGCACCTGGTGCTGCTCGCCGGATGGCACGGATCCGACAGCAGCTCGATCTCGCCCTCGTAACCCTTATTCGCGATTATTTTCTTAAACCCTGAAATTAAAAGAGTGTAACTCAGTGCTCCTTTGTCAAACAATGAGATCAAATCGGCAATCTTCAAGTAACAATTTCTCACGTCGATATGTTTACGATTATGAAAGAACCGCATTCTCATGCAAATATATATTTTGGCAAGAGATATATATTTTAGCTACGAAAAGTGCAAACTTCTTTCGATACGAGATTAATTAGTTTAATTAATTTATTATTAGTTTTTTATATTGTTTATATTCAAGAGTATAGATCGACTGATAAAATATATCAGAAACTTTTCTGCGTCAATTTACATCGTTTCCAACGTAAACAAACGTCATAACGATCTATCAAGTTAAGAAGTTCATTAATTCAAAGGCAAAAAAGTATTTGTCGCGTATAAGTGTATTTAATAAAAACAACCCGTTTTTATTAAATGACGCAAATGCAGTAAACAAATTTGCATGGCAAACTTCTGGAATCGTAAAGTGATATAACTACATCGAAGAAGGTCAAGATCATTAATTGAGGACTCAATAGACGATGATGTGGCGCAAATCATTTCGACATTGAGCTAATGAGTGTCTGGAATTGAGAACGGAGGAAAACTAGATCACATCGGTTTATATGATAACTGCACAACTTGGTAACTTTTTGCAGCCAGTGTAGGCGAGGGATTTCTGTGTCGGAATAATTCTCACCGGAATAATCGTATCTCTGAGGCCCCATCCAGCGGAACTTCTCACTATCACGAATCACATCGCCCAAATATCCATAACTGAGAACACTGGCGTATAGTCTGAGCAGGTTCCGATTGCTGTGCACCGACGAGATGTCTAGGCCGATCGAGTCGCCGAAAATGATATGTATGGCCGCGGTTTGCACGTCAGTGGTGCCATGAAGGCTATAGGCCACCGTATCGGTGCTACCGCTGGGTATAACGCCAACAGGCAGCGCGGGGCTCGGCAGCCTCGCGTCAGGGTCATTCGGATCGATCTGCTGATCCTTTGCCGCCCTCAGTACCAACCCGTTGAAGACCTCGGCGAACGTGCCGTCGCCGCCGATACACACCACCGCCTAAAACGCGCAGCGAGAGTTTATGAGAAAAGCATGGTTTTTACGTTCACTGAATGTGACTTTTTCGACAATTGTACAAGTTCAAAAAGTCGACGAATTTAGATATCTCTTTAGTGAGTATTTAAATAAAAAATTATATATATTACGTACATAATTGTTATTTATATATATAATAACATATTTTATATATATATATATATATATATATATATATATAATTTATATTATATAATTTATCTCTCTATCTCATATACATTTTACTCATTAATATACAATTTTATAAATTATAAAAATATATTCACAGAGAGAGAAAGAGAATGTAGATCCTTTTTCTGAATTTATATGAATATTTTTCTATCAGAGTTCTATAAACTCGAACTCTGGAAAAGCGAGACAAATAACAAGCAGCTCTGAACTGGACTCACATGTAGGTCACTTAAGTCGGCCGTGAGCAGAGCGTCGCGTATGTGGCCGGCCCGCTCGGTCACGATCATTTTCGTCTCGATACCGGCGATGGTCATGAGCGGCTGGACGTCCTTCTCCCAAATCCTTACGCCTTTCTTCTTGCCGCCTATAGGATTGACGAACAGCATGACCTTTCGTGGCCGGTGCGTCAGACCTGGAAAAAAAAGCACGATCACTTAAAGTTAAATTCGACTCGTTTGATCACGCGATACCTAAAAGATCCGCACAAAGTAGTCCGATGTTTAATTAACGTCATGATGCAATCGTGCCAGCTCGGAGCACGTCGATCGAGTTAACCCCACGCTGACGACGAAACCAGCGGCGATGTAACGTCAATAATCGAACGTCTTTTTGACGAAAGCGTCATTACACCGCCGGCACGCCGAACTCCCCAGATCAATACTGTGGCCATTCGTTCGCGACCGTCGACAGGGGTAGTTTAGCGCACGCCCCCATCTCTGTTTTCTCGACATTCATTAAAACTTGCCCTCTCTCGGGACATCGGTGCACGCGGCGGCGATGCACGTCACGTATACCGAGCGACGGCGAGAAATCGTGTCCCGTTTCAGACTCTCATTCAGCGCGACTAAATAAGCCAGAGATCGCGAAGCGGTGGTTTCGCTCATCAGGCCGATGAACTATCGAAATTTACAAACGACGGAACTGTGAAGTCAAAAGAGACCAGAGGCGACGAAAGGTAACTCTCGCCGACCCGCGTCGCAGTCGCATGCTTTTTAGGGTCACTGCGTATACACTCGCGCTCCGTGAACCTTTTATCGTGATTTACGTCGACCCCAACTGGGTTAGCTAACCGTTAGAACTTTGCATACTGCGCCTCTGACTTTGAACGCACTCTGAAACGTCCAGTTTTGCCCGCTGCTTCATTCCTGGCACGAGAGCGAAGAGAGGATCGCCTCTCTATTCTCGTAAAACGGAGTTTCCGCGTGCTCTGATACGTGCGCGAAACAATATTTTATACTCGTGCAAACAGACGCGTTGTGTGATATCAGCTACAGGATACAGCGATTTCCTAGTAATTTGTGCGTCATATTTATGCTCCACCGATGGAGAGAATTCACTCGGTCTATTTTCCTCATAGACAATCGGCTTTTTCCATCGTCGCCGTCGCAGTCGTCGCTGATGAAAGAACTCATGTCGCTCGGTAGACACGCGACTAATAATGCTTTTTACCATTCGCTCGTTTCCTCGAACGCGTTCATGCAGCGCCGGGCAGAAATGCAGCGCGTGCATTCTAATGTGGCGATTAGCTACTGTCGACTCTTCGGATTATGCTGAAATAACAAATTGCTGCGTATACTCGCGGCTGCAGCCGCCGACTCCGTCGCGCACACGGCGCGACCCGTCTCGATCCTTCCGCGCGATTATCCCTGAAATTAATTCTTTGAAGAATCGTATTACGTCAGAGTTACTTTTTTTTTATCCCGAGGTGAAGATCTTCGCGGTGCAAGTTTGTTCCACGTGAGGTCAATTGCAAAACCATTCTTGTTTTGCAGACGGAATAAATACATCGTCATTTATTCGAAATACTTTCACACTTCGCGTATAAATTTTCCGGTTGAAATCGTCGGTAGATTCGCGACTACGACGCGCTGAGGGAAAATAACCGTTGATCTTACGTCTACCATCGATTAAAAAAACTAGTGTAATTAATATAAATTACATTTTTAATATTGTTTGATATAATATTTAATTATTATTTTAATTTAATTATTATTTTTAATATTAATTGATATAAATTATATTTTCGGTGCCAACTATAATTCTTGTTTTAACAAGCAATTATAGTAACAATATGCAAATTATAGTAACAATATGCAAAGTTATTACCAATAACATATATATATATATATATATATATATATATATATATATATTATTATATAACATTATATATGTATTATTATATAACAATATGCAAAGTTATTACCAATAATATATATATATATATATATATATATATATATATATATATGTTATTGGTAATAACTTTGTATATTGTTACTACAATTGCTTTGTTAAAACAAGAATTATAGTTGGCACTGAAAATATAATTTATACCAATTAATATTAAAAATAATAATTAAATATATATTAATATATATATATTTCCGTTCTCAGCGCGTGAAGTCCCGTTTCGCGCTTCTCGCAGAGAGAACTCACCTAACAGATAATTCCGTATAGTCTTCACCCATGAGGCGACCTGCCGCGGATCGGTGTGGCTCATCGTCACACTGTGGTGCTTCCATTTGTTTTTCGCCGTGCGCACCGCGTAATGCAGAATGAAATTCGTCGGACAAACCGTGGGCGAGGTCGACTGCGTCGGCGGTTGCTTCTCTTTAACGCTGACACCCGGTATCCAGTCGTCCCCGTAGCGGACGGCCAGAACGTCCGTTAAAGGCAACGTCCATCTGGCTGCGGGAAACAGAATAGAAGAGCAGGTCAGTTATTTCAGCGTAGCTCATTGAGAGGAGCTCGTTTCCAGACAGCTCGAGCTATTACACCAGGTATTTGTTTTCACGGCACGATGGGAGAATTCTTAATGGATTGCGCGATTAATATGCCAAAGAGAAACGCAACTTCATTATCGGCGCGATGTAACACTTGTGTTTATAGCGATCTGTATATTCGCTGACACACGTGCGATAAATTCGACCGCCGTTAACGATAATTATCGTCGAGATTCGATAAGGCGCTCGGAAAGTTTACGCGATAGCGCTTCACGCGGAAACTCGTCATTGTGCGCTCATTGTTGACACTGTATCGTGTGCCGCCAATACGATAATACTCTCGCCAAGGGAAATTTAATTACAATCATAATTCGCGGAACAACGAAACGGTGATTTGCCCCGTTACGTTTTTGATGTAACGCATTCAACTCAGTTATTCGGTGGGCGTTAAGCCAGAGGAAACGGTATCCGCGGCGTGCACGCGCGCAAGATGTTGTGTAATGTTTCACAGCGGGTTATGCGGCGCGGGTGCAGGTGCACTCTCGCTCGCGGTGTCGCAGGAAAGTTGTGGGTCAAATTGCTTTTCCCAGAGATAGCGAGCCGAGCTGCGGGAAAACCAGACGCCGTTTCAACATTTAACGCAGTCCACGATACTTTCTCTTGCAGATTAACGTTATCAAAAATAACGCGATGAGCAGCGAGATTCTTCCATACGCCTATCCTTACTATATTATGTGTGGCCGGACGAATATCGATTAACGCTGCTTAACAAGACGTACGCAACGCTGTTCAATCGCATGCTATAACGCCGTAACGTTTATTATGACGCGTGTATACAGTGCTACGCTCATGACTGATGCTTGATCGAGAACACGTTCCGCTGATAGTTCCATCAACAGTATCTGCGTCTCTATTATTATCGCGAGTTATCCGCAGCAACTCGCGAGGGAAATTGCCATCGATATCGACAATTGAGTGACGCGCAGCTTTTGTTGCGACATTCTTCAACACGCGCGCGCGCAAAGCGTGTTTCCTTATCAATTTCATACATCGCGAATAGATAATAATTACAACGTTGTTACAATATCGATGCGTTTTCGGCCGTCAATACAATAATATTTTCGCCAAGGGAAATTTAATTACAAATTAGTCGATGGGTTCGTTATTGAAAAAAAAATATTGAAACTAGAGAACACATTTATTTCGCAGGATGACGTGCACAGGGAGGAGAAAGAGAAAGCGCCATTTATTGTGCACTCTGAGAAATATCCCCTCAAGCGTACAAAACTATTTTATCAGTGAACGCAAATTGCATAAAAAGATAATAAGAAATAAAAAGGCAAGACAATATTGCTATGCATTATAGAATATCGCGTATGCACAGATATGCGTGCGCGATATCCTATAATGCACAGCAATTTAAGTAATTAGGAGAAAGAGATGCATCATCATCAAAGTTATCATGTCATCAGAGTGTGACAGAGAGAAATGACGAGATATGTCCACATTCAAGACAATATAAATCCGTAAGAATACAAGTCAATCAATCAATCAATCGATCAGTCAGTCAGTCAGTCAGTCAGTCAATCAATTATCCAACCAGCCAGTGGCCGTCATCATCGAACATTAGTTGACGCATCTACCACGCTTCAGCAAAATACTACAGAATTCCGATTTGTCTGAAGTGCGTGCACTACGAAGGAGCCTGTTTAGGAGGAAAATTATTCCATAGGCCGCGCGTAGCGAGCGAATGATTTCCTGTAGAATTCAGTTCTACACGGAGACAGAGATAGCCAGCGAAAGGATATGCATCTGGAGCGCGCGATGCACGCAACGAGATGCGACGCACGCAGACGGGCGTCACGAAAGACATATATTTAGCGGCGATTTAATCGCGATCGCGAAGAGCGTTCCATAGGGCGACCGGAGCGATCGCTAGCCGGTCCCGGCTAACAGGCGGTTGTTAATGCCAATTCGACGAACCGATAATTTGTTGTGCGATACGTGACGCGTCGCGCGAACTTAAAACGCGGCGCGATACAACGATAGTGTTGCCTGTACGTTTCCTCAAACGCGCCACGTAAAAGTTACTGCGACACGCGCATCTCGATATCGACTTTAATTAATCACGGGCTTTAAGACTCCTGACCCCTCGCATCGTCTGTCTCTTTTTCATGACGTCAGAAGAGAGAAAATGTACGCTAGAAATTCTGGCGACATACGTTGTATCTATAAAGTACAGTTGTAATCGATTAAACTAGTTTGTAAGATATTCCGTGCACTCCCCTTTTGCTCTAACAATCAATAATTTAACGTAAATTAACGTAAATTAACGTGACATACAATTCATCTTCTTAACCTATTTCTATTCAGGTCAATTTACGACAAATTATTGATTATTAAAGCAAAAGAGGAATGCACGGAATATTGCACAGATTTATTTAATCGATTGCAAGTGTCACTTTATAGATATGTCTTTTTATTTCAACGTATTTCGCAAGAATTTTTAGCATGCATCTTCTCGCTTTTGACGTCATTAAAAAGAGCTGGACAATGCGAGGAGCCAGGAGCCTTAATTAATTATATCCTCGTAGGTGCAATATATATATATATATATATATATATATATATATATATATATATATATATATATATATATATATATAT
>NW_022639527.1:1365557-1384448 GCF_010583005.1 Odontomachus brunneus | reverse complement strand
TATATATATATATATATATATATATATATATATATATATATATATTTCTAATAATCTTTTGTCCGATTTATATTTTATCTTAGCTCCTTTCTTATAAGCTCCTTAATTCTGGATTTACACCAAGAAAAAGTAATGGAAAGTAACGAAGTAAAATATCATTACTTTCAAGTAACAATTTCGAAACGTTTTCAAAATTCGTTACTTTCAAGTAACAGTTTCGAAACGTTTTCAAAATTCTCCGACATTTCCTCGCGCAAAATTATTCTCCGCTATGATGCAGCTCTATTTAAGTATTGTCAGTATGAGCTTACTCAATGGACGTTTCCACTTTTATGATATTTTTCTCGCAACGGCAAAGATAAAAAAGATAGAAATGTAAAATCGTGAAATCTGAATTGTTAAGTTGCGCCGACTTTTATTCGATCTGTTTGCCGACCCTGACTGACGACAACCGCCAGTCGGATCAATATTATTCAAAATAAGAAACAGAGGATCAGACTACCAAGTTTGTATTTGGTGATTCTAACGATTTTACGCTTCGCCGTCCGTGGAGCGCCTCAGAGATCCTTAATTAACTGTAATTTGCATTCGGGCAACGAGGAGGAAGGAGACATAACTACTGTCTAGTCGAAGCAGCGGGAAAATAAGATACGTCACTAAAGAATCTTTACGTCCGTCACTTCCTTGCAATATGTATTCCGCGAGACTCTTATGTAACCGCGTGACTTTTACATTCGAATCAATCATCCCACGTGCATGTCGAGCAACAGTATATTCCGTATTGTTGTGATTCCATGTTGAATCTGCCATGCTAGTCCCGAGCGAGGCTCCTCCCGGACAATATAACGTAAAAACGAGCCACATTCGCGATGAGCAGGCGAAAATGTTTGCGGCAGCGGCTATAAATTAGTTACGTGACCGCACGAATAATTATCTGTGCATTAAGAGGCTTATCCGACAAGCGGCGCGCAAACGTCGCTTCGTTTGCAGCGTGTCGCTCCTCTTATTTCTTCCTGTTCGAGTTAAACACGCCTGCATATTAATGTTATTCTGGAACGTGTCGGACAGCGAAAACGAGTTATCGACAGTTTACTGGTACAAGCTTCGCATCACGGGCCACGATTCGAGAAATCGAAATGTTTCGCATGACACTGATTAAATCGAAATATCGGCGAAGCGGCCGTGTAATTTCCATAAAATTCTTATCGCACAATCGTTATCGCAGCATGAATCGAATATTAATGTCAAAAATTACATCGAATAAAATTAGTATCGCGAAAATTAAAAAGACCAAATGTTAGTAATCTTGCAAATTAATAGAAAAGATCTCATATACAGTACCTTCCATAAGTTTAGAAACTTAGATAAAAATAAGGATATTTAAATGGATATTTTATAATAATTCTGTTTCGCACTTACCTTCAGAAGATCGACATTTATGTCATTTGATAGAGCGAAATTTCAAGTTTAAGAATCCACTTTCTGTATTGTTGTGCGATAAAGTTTAACGGAGTCATGAGCAACCGAAGTCAAAATGTTCAATTTTACTTTACATAACGATTGAAGATTAGATTTTTAGGAATCAACGAGCTCCAGCCTTGGCTTGCTTTGTTCCAATTGGTCAAGTTCAAATTTTTAATCGTCAATCACCAATCTAGTGCAATTTGGCTTTCATGAAAACGAAATGAACAAAATGGAAAATTTTCTTCTCAATTTAAGACATGCCACGAACGCAAGAAAAAATCTGACAAAATTTTTCGTTTCTTCCCTGTAAAAGATTGAAGTTTTCTATACAATTTACTTTCTGAAAAAATTTCTCTACAATTTTATGTTTCCGTACTACTAAGTGTTAAAGTAAAATTGAGCATGTTGACTTCGGTTGCTCATGAATCCATTAAACTTCATCGCACAGCAATATAGAAAATGGATTCCTGAAACTTCGCTCTATCAAACGACATAAATGCCGATCTTTTAAAGGTAAGTGCGAAACAAAATTATTATAAAATATCCATTTTAATATCCTTATTTTTATCTGTGTTTCTAAACTTATGAAGGGTACTGTAAAAAGAATGTTAGAAATATATAGAAATAAATAATTTTTTTATAGTTTTAAGTAATAGACGAGTGTGTTAAGTGTTCGAGCTATGGTTACCCAATCAGCCAAATATAAGAAGGAGAACCAAGAAGAACGGAAATCACGAACGTCAAAACACATTGACGACGCAATTCAAAATCCGATATTCTCAGAGATGAATGGCGAATGTCTCGGTCCGCTTCGGAGCTTGCTCGGTTGCACAATGAATTAAAGTGATCCTTGACACGCGTATCGTCTTCGACATCCTACAATAATTCGCGGGGCTCGGCGGCGCGCCGGCAATAAACGGTCATGAGAACGCGCCGAGCATTCAATCGAATCAAACGAGAACAAATTGCGTGTCACAGGGTTATGACGGCCGATGCACTAATGTCGATGTGGCGCGGTGCTTTCTCGTCCGCGGACAGGTTTCGCCGAACCGGAATGGCGTGGATTGCTTGCGTTGCACGATGAAAAGTGAAAGACTGCAGTTGAGTGCGCTATGTTGCACCATCTCGCCGCGAAGCCGGCCTATCGAAGCAGCGAGTCGCGTCATCGGCGCGCGGTCGCCGCGATCAGCGTTACTACTTCCATCGGCATTATCTTCTGCGAATAGTTCCAGCTAACACGAGCGCAATGAAAGATCCATTGTGAAGCTTCACAAAGGCTGTCGGATACGCAGCCGCTCGAAGAGACGACCCGGAGCCGTTTCGGCGATCCGGCTCTCTGGACTCTCGCATGACACTACCGAAGACGTCCAGATTACCTTCGTCGCAGGTCATTGTCCTGGAAAAGATACTCTCAATGAAGTCTTAGCCGAGTGGATTTTAAATCGCTGTCACACAGAATCAAATGAGGATATGATTCATGTCATTGTTCTCGATAAATTCACGTAATTCAAGCGAGTCTAATCTGTCAGGAATTTCGTTACCTTGAGAATCGTCGAGTGAAAAACAGTAGAAACGAGCCGGCATGGTACGTTACGATAATCTTACACACGTTATATAATTATTGTCACGGTTATCGCTCACGATAACCGTTTCAATGTATCTTTTACGATGTACATGTTAACGACGACTTGAGTAATAAACCAGCGAATGCCGTCAGTGTGACACAGCAAGTCGATTATGAGACCTGTTCTTCGAAATAAACTCGTGGAAAACGAAAACTTCCAGATGCCAGAGTGAAAGATCGGTATTGTATCAAGTCGTCTGTCAAATAAAATGGAAAATGAAATTCTCAAATTTCGAAGGATTAATAATTCTCACGAATAAATCGACGAGATACTTATTTAGACGTTTAACGAGCGTCTCGTATTTTCCTTTCGATAAGCAGAACTTTCATGACAATTTAATGGAGAAATGATCAATCTTTCGCATCAATCTACTTTCCACGCCAGAGAGAAAGACTCGCGATCGACCTTGACTTGTAATATCGCAGCAGACTGAACCAGACTGCACGGTCAATTTACACAGGATATCGGCTGCGAGACCTATCGGAATCACGTTTTCTCACGAGCTGCCGCGACGTTTTCCTCGCAAACCGGGAAATCGTCGAGCATCGGGTCGGTGGACAACGTCGGTCACAGTCGGAGGAGCACGTTCGGGCGCTACGCGAGTGGACTGGACAAGAACTCCATTGTTCGTACGCTGAAAGACGCAGTTATGAGGGTGTACGCCGCCTCGACGACGACGTCGTCGGCGACGTCGCCAGATCATCGCTATTCCGTTTAATATGCATAATATAAGCGGCGCGCGGACGAACGAGGAAGTAGAACGATATGTAAATAAAATCCAAGGACGACGACGAATGCGAGTGCACGTATCGACATGTGTTCCCGCGTCTACGTGAGCGGACCGCCGAAAACTCATTGATATTCCCCGCCGTCGTCGTCGTCGTCCTTAAGTTTCAGCTCGTAAGTTACCAAGCGTGTTGCACGAGCACGCGCGAGCTGGATCCTCGTTGCGAGGCAAGCCCATATAATGTTATTTTCACGCGCCGGATCGCTGCTCAAAATCCGGTTAGAGGAACATCGTGAGCACGATCCGGAGGAGCCGAGGCAGAGCAAGAGAAACTGTAGCACTTCCATGAACATAATATACATAATATACATAATATACAACGCCCTTCGTTCTGTCGTCTAATTGAGTAAAGCCAACATCTAGAAAGAGAGCGAGAATAGAGGGGCTATAGTTTTCTCTCTATTTTGTCACTTTTTTGTTGCGCGTGCATCTATTTCTCGTTTCCATAATATTATAGAGCGCAACAGCACCCCGACTGATCTGGGAAGCAAAAGTCTTAAGGGACGTCTACATTGGAAGTAAGTAGGAAGTAAGAGTAAGAAATTGACCAACCATAGTCGAATGTGAGAAGAATAATCAACTATGATTGGTCAATTTCTTATTCTTACTTCCTACTTCTTATTGCTTACTTCCAATGTAGACGTCCTTTTACTTAAATCTTATTGTACACTTTAGGTTTGTTCGAGTTGCTTGTACTTTTCACACTTTTACACCTAATGCCCGTTGCACACTAGTGCACTCCAAACAACACAATTTTTCAAAAATACATTCTGAAGACGTTTTCAGGACGGAGGGACGTCATCAGAATATTCTTAGGACGTCCTTTGAAAGTATGAATTGTCTGAAAATAGCTAATATCCAATAAGTTTATTCACATTAATTGAAACTTTTTACACTTTCACACTTAGTGCACATTAATTCTTTAGAGGTTCTAAAAATGGCGTCATGTTTTCCGTTCGTGTTATGAGTGTAAATACAATTCTGATACACTTTTCTCTTGCTTGGGATCAAGTATAAAAAGTGTATTAAAATTGCAATTACACCCATAACACGAACGGAACTTATGATTAGAACCTCATTTTTAGAACCTCCAAAGAATTAATGTGCACTAAGTGTGAAAGTGTAAAAAGTTCAATTAATGCAAATAAACTTATTGGATATTAACTATTTTCAGACAGCTCACATCTTCAAAGGACGTCCTAAAAATATTCTGATGACATCCCTCCGTCCTAAAAGCATCTTCAGAACGTATTTTGGAAAATTTGTATTGTATGAGGTGCACTTGTGTACAACGGGCATTAGGTGTAAAAGTGTGAATAGTACAAGCCACTCGAACAACCTTTTGTCTGTGCAGAAAGAGACAGAGAAGCTGATGTACATGTTGGCTTCACTTTTCTGACTGTATGCGGCGTCTATGTATATTATGTCTATGCTTCCACCTCAATAAATATCAGAACGTTGTTTCTTTAGCGACCACTAAAAGGACAAACTGCCCCGTTGAATACACAGGATAGGTTCTAAAATTCATCGAGGCAAAAGCGTTGCCATCTTCCCCCCGCCAATTGCATAGGCGACCTCGAGCGTCGTGGCAGCTTTCAAAGATAGATCCAGACCCGGAAACGAGATCTGCGTGAACACTGCACGCAGCGCGGCGAGATGAAGGACGATGAGTCTCGTAAGTTTTGATTTTCTTTTTAATAGCAGTAATGATTAGCGCTCTCGCGGCGCCTGCTCCGCAAGATGCTGTGGCAACGGAAGGTCAAGGTCTGGCGGCGATCGTCACATGACTCTTAACATGCTACAGCTCACCACCCCTCGTCTCGGTGATCTACCTTGCCGGAGGCTGAGTCGCTTCAACGCTAAGTCACATGGATAAACGCTCGATAGCTTATGAGCAATCAACTGGAGAGAGAGAGAGAGAGAGAGAGAGAGAAAAGTAAAAAGAAAAGAAAAAACGGCGACTTGTGTATAAAACAGAACACTTATTATTATATAAGCCTACGAACGCGGAAAATATCATGTCCGTATGCCTCATAAGCCGACTTCGTGCAATAAAGAAGTCCTCACGTAACGTTATCTCGTTATCAACGCTCGTGATCAAATCTAGATGTTCCTTGAAATTGTTCGAATACATGGATCGCCGACAGAGACTACGCGAGTGAAGGTCGAGAGAAGGCCGAAATCACGCCGGCGAGGATCTTTCGAAGAGAATAGACGCATGTTTTTATGACCGGGCAAAAGAGCGATAAATAACGATTTAAAGGGACCGTTGCCTGATCGGTGCTGGAGTTTCCATATTCGGTAAACACAAGGCGGAACCGGAATGAATAGCTCGGGCAGGATCAGACAGCCGTCAAAGGTACGAGCAAACGGAGCGTGGCGGAGAAACGGGAACGGCGAGGAAGAGCGCGCGTAACTCGTCGACTCGAAAACTTATCGATCCGTCTTCTATCAGTCTATCTACATCTGTTAGAACGATTTGTTAGAGTGAGCTTTATCGAATCCGCGGGCGCGCGACTCGCGCTCACTCGTAACTTCCACCACTTACGAGGAGGAGAGGTGGGCCGAGTAGCTCCAAAATTAAGTATTTGACAGGCGGAAGCGCGCGCGCGCGCGCACGCTACATTGACGGAATGACAATACGATTAATGCGACGCGGCGCGTCCGTCTTCGGGGAGAGACTTCAGACTCCGAGACGGGTACTTTGCCCGCTGTAAGATCAAGTCTAATGCCGCGGGCGCATTAATTAAAATGCAGCCTTGAACCGTTTCCTTCGTAAATGCTTTCGTGATATATACCATGTTCTCTGCGTAGTCTTCTATCTTTCTTTGTTTTTCTATTTCTCTCCATCCCGGCTCTGCTCTCCGATCGTCTCGTGCGTAAGGAACCGAATTCCCACCGCCTAAAGGCTCAAGCCGACGCTTCCTTAGGCACGACAAAATAAAACAATCGTCTCGCTTACTATAAGGCGGTCGCTCTGTCTCCCAGATGAGCGTGCCGCGATGAAAGTACACGCGGCATCTCTTCTTCTTCACGATGAAGGTGTTGAGCAGCACCGACTTGGAGGAATGATCGTCCGCGTTCTCCTGCATCATCCTGCTGCTGCTGCTGCTGCTGTTGCCACTTGGGGATAACGCGCGTTCCAGTGGGTGTCGCGTTTCAGCTGGGACGCCGCGACGTCATCTCGACGTCGCTGATCGATCTGCACCGTGAGTACAACGATGACGACCACGGCAATCACGACGTCGATGACGGCGGTGACGATAACGACGACGACGGCGACGGGAGCCGTAAAAATCGAAGCGAGGATACTTCTCGTCGCACACGCGGACGTTCTCACACGCAACACCGTCCCGGTCGGACGCGCGAGCGAGACTGACTGCGTCTCGTCGCGACGCGATCGACAAGGTCCGCCGCGGCGAGAGAGCGAGGCGAACGTCGCGTCGCGCGCTCCGTTTCCGCGTCCTGACTGCTCCCACATGTTATATCTGTGAAAAGTGCGAATTACTTAACGATAGATTGAAAGAAAAATAAAGAAAGAAAGGAAGTAGAAAAATAAAGAAAGAAAGAAAGAAAGGTAAGTAGAAAGAGACAAAGACAGGGAAAGGAAGAAAGAACATTGTGACAAAAACAGTGAGAAAATAGAATGATAAGAAACAGCGACAGATAACGATAACATAAAGGACAGGATCACAAACAAAGGAATGAAAGTAACAAACGATAACGATTAAAAAGAGCGCAGTAATTACTTCCCTCCGGAAAGCACTCAGTTTTCGTGGTTATTCCGTCGTGGTTTCCAATTTTCTTCATATCTGTTGTTATCATCTGTTATAGTAGTGACTCTTACAATTGGATCTTATCTTCATGCCAAGGCTCCGAATTTGTAATTCCAAGATATCGTGCGCGATATTTTGATAATATTACATGCAGAAAAAATATTCTTCTACTGCTGAAGAAAGAGATTACTCAATTTACTTTTTTTTCTTAAGTAACGCTCATCTTCAATAAAATATATTGTCCTCGAAATGCATCTTGAATAAATTTAACGCTTATGATAAACTTTATACTCGCGAGTATATAAATTTGCGAAATATATACCTGAAACAAATAACATTTTCTTGAATACAGTACGTGCTTCTTTAGATTACGAAAAAGTTATGGACGGTTACTGAAGAGGTTATTGGAGGTTATTCTTTGTTTAGTGATAATGCATATTATCTAGAAATATATTCCTTGTATATATTGCACATGAAATCGTTTAATCTACGCTTTGTTGCTTAATGTTCACTAATTAATTAGACTTGTTCAAAATATTGATAATTGCAGGACTTATTCACAAAGCTTACTGCACAATCCACCGTTTCAAACTTGCAATATTTCGCAAGCGCTCTCTAAACTATTTAAACATTCATCTTCAGTTCTATGTATCAACTGTCGAGCAATTGTTTCATTTGAGAAGCAGATATCGTTGTTACCGACGCCCTACCGATATATGTGATTACAGTCGGCAATGAAGAACTCTACTACTCAAAACGGTGCATTAATATTCATGAGCTCTTATTTCACGTCCGCGTCACAGAGCTAATTATTAATCAACACGGATCCACTCATTATAATGTTTCCTTTAGTTTTGCCACATGCGAGCAGTTGCAGCATTGAACATAATTGATCTAACAAGAGACGTTGACTATTGTTCTCATCGAAATATGGTAACAATGGTGAATGGCGCGTAGGTAATTCATATTAGTCCCAGACAGCATAAATGCCCAAAATCGACTTTAGGAAGTCTTTAAGAAATCTTTAAGACAATACCTTATAAACTTTTAAAGATGTCTTAAAGACGTCTTATGACCCGATTTTGGACATTGTGTTGTCTATTGCAAATACCCAGTAAACACAAAGTAACAGTAACATAACATCAATGTTACAATTTCCTATTCAACAATGTAACTGTTATATAACGCGCGTGTTATATAACAGTTACATTGTTGAGTAGGAAATCATAACATTGATGTTATGTTACTGTTACTTTGTGTTTACTGGGTAGTATGTAAATATTAATTTCATTGATAACCAAACGATTAATAACTTCCATAATAGCGCAAGTATTTCCAAATGCGTATTACCCAGGTAGCAGAAACTTCTAAAAAACTTATGAACATTTAAGACGTGAAGGACATCCTACTTTTCAGACGTTTCTTAGAAGTTTCTTCTACCTAGGTCCTACTTATTGTAAAGATTTTCTCTCCCATTGAAAAAAAATTCGTCGCAGAGCTTGGGAGAACTCCAAGAAAATCGTTGAGTCCGATTTAGGAGAGATAAAAAAATCACAAGCCTCGTTTTCCTGTATTGCTTCATCGATTGATCGTAACCTTGAGGAGCGCACACGAGAGACTTGAATCTCGTGTGATTTCATCCGAGATACAAAATTTCGCCTGCGACAACGATTCACCGGTTGCGTTGACGTGATCTGAACGCGGTGCAAATATTTGATCGGCAAACACAATGTATTCTGTCGTACAAGGTGACTTGTCGAATCAACAAAACGCAAGTAACTGATGATTAATCGAATCAGCAAGTTCGGAGAGAAATGAGCTCGGAGTCGCGCGTTAAAAAACGATCGTTGCAGATACTTTACGAGCACGTCGCTCGACGACGACGGCGACGACGAAGGCATCGCAGCCTGACAGTCGCCAGGAACTCGGAGGGAGCGGACCGTTACTGCGATTTGCGCGGGAAACATTGCGAAGGGAGGCGAGTTCCGCGATCAGTCGAGCAGCATTCCAAGACGATCGTCGGCCGCGTATATTTCGTGCGCCCGACGACATTTCGGGGCGACTGCTCCTTAAAAGGAAACGTTTAACCAGGGCCGCTTCTCTACGATTCACACGCTTACTTAGACGTGAAATTTGTTCCTGGTGGTAATAGCGTGACTTCCGACGCATTCCATTATTTGCCCTACGATAAAAGACAAATTAGGATGATTAAAGTGTGATTAACAAACGTTATCTTTCTTACAAGCCTCTTATTGTCGATACAAATACATCGATTACATCACGGACATAGAATAGCTCCAGCGACTGACATATTCGTAGCTTTCTGGAGAGAAAGTGGAATGGACATTTTTCATTCTTTGTGAAACTAAAAAATATTCCTTTGCAGGAGCGCGACGAAGTGAAAGCGAGCTGGTTGAAAGCCACTGGTGACACGTCGACGCGCTGATTGGCGCGCCGCGATAACGCGGTGTATTTAAGTCAAATGACAGAGGGACTAACACGGGAAACGACCAATAGGCGGCACGGATCGCCGCGCGACTCGGCACGTCTCGGCTATCGCGCGATTTCGCCCGACATCGCCGGCGTCGTGGCACACGCATTCACGCACACAGCACACGATTTGCACACCCATCCACTACCACTCCTCGTAGCCATCGTCATTGAGTTCGGCTTGTCGCCGTGCGCCAACGAAGCGAGGTAAAAGCGAGTCGCAAGGAGTTCAGAATCAATGCGGATTAAATATGAATGTCCTTGCGTTCGCGTCGCTGAGAGCACACCGCGTGCATCGCGCGCGAACGCATCGATCTACAGATGAAACCGGATGAGACGTGAGTGGAAGAACACTCGCGGAAATGGATTTTCCAGCTACTACAGAACGAGCCGTGTGATACGAGCGAGTGTGTCAGTATCATTGATCATTCATCGCACGATCGTTGACTTCACAATGGCCGGCATCGCGATGCCGATAATCAGATCGACGAGTCGATCACTAAACCTAACAATGGGAGTCAGGTTATTTTGGCGTTTCAGCCTCTCAGTATCTTAGTTCGACGTACAAATCTCGTGGAATTATTTTGTCCCGCTGTTTTCTTGCGCGAACGTCGCGACAGGAGACATTCGACCTTCCTTTCAAATCCTCGCGGCGATCCATAGGCTCGTGAGCGCATCGTCGTCGGAAAATGTTCAGATGCTTGTTGAACTTGGCCAGAGTCAAGTATATAGTCTGGCGACAAAGGCGCTTTTCAGACCGATGGTCGGCAAGCGACGTGGTACGCTCCTGAGGCACGGCTCAGTGGCGCTGCGAAGTACGCGTGCGCGCGTTCGAAAGAGCCAATCAGCGCCGTCGGCCGACACGGTGATGGCATCGTGGGGGCTCGCTCGCGCCCTCGCAACTTGCTTCGGCTGATACTGCCGGTAGGGCGTCCATTTTGTCAACGCATATGGTCCCGGTTAGTCGACGCCGGTGCGGCCCAGTATAATTCCAATTTGTTGCGAGTTCGCGCAAATCCAGTGGCTGTCTTTCGGCGGCGTTGCGGTACCCTGAAATCTGGTAGTGTGAGGACTCGTGTGGCCGGACACCAGGTGTGAGAGAGCAGGCACACCGGGTGGCGAGAACGTGCGCGAGAAATAGGAATCTCAGAGCAAGAGTCGAACGGGCGTCGTATCGTGTTGCGTGGACCAGCGGAAAAGTAACAGTGCAACTCTTCTAGGCAAGATGGCGGAGCTGCAGGGCAATCCAGTGGCACAAGACGCCCTGTCCGTCGCTCAGCTTGAACTCGGCGGAAATCCAAATGCCTTGGCGCTGCGTAGGCCATTTGATCCAGTGGCGCATGGTCTCGATGGTACCTTCAGACTTACCCGTTTCGCCGACCTGAAAGGATGAGGGTGCAAGGTCCCTCAGGAGGTTCTTGGGAAACTCCTAGAGGGACTTCAGGCCGACGACGGGGCTACACAAGATCATGAGCATGCCCACTTCATGCATTTGGCAATACCGCGCATAGGTGAGTGAAATATGCGACATTGCACGTGCAAGGGAAGAAAGAAAGAGGGAGCCGACATCTTCGACGCCGCGTGTATTTCCTCCGCCGTTCTTTTTCTGTCTCTTCTTATATTATTTTAACAAAAAACTCATTTTTTGCAATATATCGACGAGATTATTTTTGGACTTTACATTGTCGAGACAACAACAATGTAAAGTCAACATCAATACGTGCGAATTCATGCTTTTGTGATCTCTTGGAGGTTGCCACGTCAAACACGAAACAATTGAGACGACACGAGTTTCTTTTTTCCCCCCTCATTTGCGCGGGGCCCGAATGATCGCAAAACAGCCCTGCCGTCATGGCGGCCGTGTGGTCTCCCGCCCAATTTCTCCCACGCTTCCGGAAAGGAAGCAGGGTGTTCTCAATCTGAAAGTCTTCATTGTCTGAACAATCCCTTGAAAATTCGGAACAATAAATTTGAAATTCTATATTTTATTATATTCGGTAATATAAACACATGACAAATACTTGACACAGAAGTCTATCGTTTATCGATAAATAATATCTGTGTAATCAATTTTAACAAATTATTACTACTCTAAATGTTCCTTTTCTAACAAAGTTCAAAGATCTGTATTGATAGTTGTTACTTGTCTCATATGAGATATTCAGATTTGAATTTGTAGTTAGATGTGAATTTTTCAGTCAAATTTTGCAATTACAAATATAATGTCAACTTAAAATTCAGATCAATATCAGATTTGAATGTTTCACATGAGAAATTTCAATTAAGGGCTATTTATAAGAACCAAAAATGTTTGGAATATATTTGGGGGATATTTCTTATCAAGTTATTAGTTATTCATCAAATTAACAGTTTATTTTGCAATAAATTAAAGAGAAACTTAATGTTCTAGGCATTGGTATGGATTCCTCCGTAACACCACTAAGACATGGCGGATTGAGTCTGGTGCAGACAACTGATTTCTTCTATCCACTGGTTGATGATCCTTATATGATGGGTAAGAGAAATAATGCGCGTTGAGAAGCGTGTGGAATGTCACATGGGGAGGAGCGAGGATTTGGGTCTGTAATGTATTGAGAGAATGCTATTTCTTTTCATTGCCATTCGAGGATCTTTTCAGGTAAAATCGCCTGTGCTAACGTTATCAGTGATCTCTATGCAATGGGTGTTACGGATTGCGACAACATGCTGATGCTACTTGGTGTTAGTACTAAAATGACTGAAAAGGAGCGTGATGTTGTCGTGCCATTGATAATGAGGGGATTCAAGGATTCTGCAATGGAAGCAGGTACCACAGTAACTGGTGGGCAGACAGTCGTTAATCCATGGTGTACCATAGGTGGGGTGGCTACCACAGTCTGCCAACCCAATGAATACATCGTGTACGTGCCGAAAATTTATTATGTTCTCTATTCACTTACAATTTTTGTCAACGTGATCAGTTTATTCGTGAACTTTACATTCCACAATCATTCACGCACTTGTTACTATTGAATTTTATTGACTACAAATGTGAAAGGCTTTTGCTAGAGCCTCCTTGAATTCTTCTTGAGTATAATGACTGACTTTTTTGAAGAGAATTCACACCTTGGCAGAAAACAAAAAGGCAGAAGCTGTAATCAGGTGGTAGTTGATAGTTTCTACTTTTCTCCTAATTAAATGTGTGAATTCTCCCTTAGATTCAACTTAAAAGAAACACCTTTATCGCTTACATTCTTCTGTTTAGTCCGGATAATGCTGTTGTGGGCGACGTGTTAGTTTTGACAAAACCCCTCGGGACGCAAGTTGCCGTTAACGCACATCAATGGCTCGACCAGCCGGATCGTTGGAACCGAATTAAGCTAGTGGTCAGTGAAGATGATGTCCGGAAGGCTTACCAACGTGCGATGGATAGTATGGCCAGGTTGAATAGGATAGGTACGTGATATTTCTGCGCAGAAGTCACTCTCCGTGTAATATATAATAGAAAAGAAAAATTAACATGCGATTATGACGGCGTGTTATGTATTTTTCAGCGGCTAGACTGATGCACAAATATAATGCGCATGGCGCCACAGACGTTACTGGTTTCGGTCTTCTCGGTCATGCTCAAAATTTAGCCAAACATCAGAAAAATGAAGTCTCTTTCGTTATTCACAATCTACCTGTTATCGCAAAAATGGCGGCAGTGGCGAAGGCCTGTGGTAACATGTTCCAGTTGTTGCAAGGCCACTCTGCCGAAACTAGCGGCGGTTTGCTCATCTGTCTTCCTCGGGAACAGGTCAGTGAGCAGCTTATCGAATCATATTTTCATTATTAAACCGGCTTTCCTGCTAATACAGTAGAGCATCTTATCTTCCCTCTGAGATGTTCTAAAGAACGGCAGGTAGAAAAACTGAGGTTTTTGCAATACGGCTGATTATTAATATTTAGCTAAGACTGACCTCGTACAATCACACGATAACTCGAAAAATATTCGCACACACCAAACCTTTTTTTTTTTTTTTATTAAATAAACCTTTTTTTTAATAAAGCATCTCAGTATATATCGATACGGATAAGAGTAACATTTTTCCGATCGAAATATAAGTTGAAATATTTTTAGTACTTTGTGCTTTGCGAGTATCTCCTTTGTGTCTTGATTTGTTGTACTAAACGCATTTTATTTTACAGGCTGCAGCATATTGCAAGGATATCGAAAAGCAAGAAGGATATCAAGCGTGGATCATCGGTATCGTCGAAAAGGGCAATCGCACAGCAAGAATAATTGACAAACCGCGAGTGATCGAGGTACCGGCTAAAGAGAAGGAAAGCGAGCTCTGGTAAACGGGAGTCGAAGAGAAACTGCGTTCTTTCGCCTTTTAATTATACGTTTATATACTTGAAATAGCACATACGCACGCATTCGATGCGCTTTTACGTGCACCATGTACAATGGGTTTAATTCAGACCCCGCATATCCGGTATCTTCTTCAATTTTTCGCTCGTTGTACTTTTAGATACATGAATTTACAACTTCTTTCTCTTTTGCTGATCTAATTGATTTATTAGTGACATGACAGTCACCACGTGTGTACTATTAAATATTCTTTGAAATGATGAAACACTTTATAAGTGCTGAATAGAAGAAAAAACTACTTTTCCTTCCTCTTATGTTACATATTAGTATAGTAATATACTTAGAATTAACCGTAAGTTTAACAATATCTCTCGTTTGAAATATTCGAAGTCGAAGGCACGTACGTTCAACAAGATCAGTAAGATGAATTGAATGCTTATGAGAATCAACATTCGTAAATAAAAAAACAATGTAGGCTTCTCGAAGCTACGCTTCAAAAATTTACATCAAACTAACAATGAAATATATCGAATGGCGACTTAAGTATATTTGATGAGGAGCATCGATCGCTACACTAATCACAGAGCTAGCGATATATTTTACAAATTATAGAATTTAAGTAGATTGTATTATTTTGCATGGGGAACTGTGAATAATCTCAAATTGGATAGGAACACACATGCACACAGATAATTTCAAGAAGTATTACGAATAGTAACGCCCATCTTTCTATAGAGCGCAATCTAAAAGAATATTTAGGTAGAGAGACATGCGTACAGTGTCCAAAGGCCTTCTAATTATCTCAATACATACGCTTCGAATGATTCTGAAAAGAAAAAGTTTAAGCACAGGTCCTAATGTTGTATTACTTTTTCATATGAATAAAGTGCTACTTTGTCAATAAAAGAAAAAACCAATTCTGTATATAGATGTTCTTTAGAGGAAAAATACTTCCCGACGAAATCACATTTTTCTTGATAGTCAAGGAATAGCCTTAAAATTAACGTGACGTGCAATTTTAAATCTTACCTTTTCTTACGACTTTGTTAATTTTAGTTATTTATTGCATCAAGGGAAAAGAAAAATTTCACAAGTATACTCAAAGCGATCTCAAGTGTTCTTTCATAAAACATTTTTATATTTGAAGATAGCATGTATCTTTTCACTTCCATCTTCAAAGTTCCACAGTAGTGGAAACAGAAGCCTTAAAACTCAACCCGAAATATCCTCCCCATTTAGTTGATATTTTTTGCATTTTGACAATGTATATATATATATTTATTTATTTATTTATTTATTTATTGAGTAGCGATTTAGACCAGTATATGAATCTTTTTGTGATTTAAAGTACTCCCAATTATATAGATTAGTTGAGAGAGGTTAGGTTAAGTTAGGTCGCTCGCAGGATTAGATTAGGTTAGATGAATTGTCGCGCGCGTACGCGCACCAGCCGATGCTTTCGTTTAGACACTCAGCAAAACGAGTACTATACGAATACGCTCGCATGAGTGCCGTAACGTGCTTATCATGTGTGTATTTTACACACGCAGCGCAGTTGCGCGTATTTGCACTCATATAATAAGACATCCATAACCTATTCGTGTAATAATAATAATAACTACATGGTATCAACGCTTTATCGCTCTCTTATAAAATGGAAGCTTATCAAGATATCATCATGCCTGCGCTCGACACGGCTGACTAATCTATCAAGTAACGATAGCATGTTTATCTATCTTATTATTTAACCATAAAGGAAACTATAATTCTAGAAAGCCGAGCATCATTTGTCACTTTATATGTTCTATGGATTTCCAAGCGATCTAAAAGCACCGGTGATTGGGCTCTTCGATAAGAGAATGCGGACGCATTATTGAAATGACTTTCTTAATTACGTTGGAATTTCGAGATCACATTTGATCGTTAACCTCCACGGGTAAAGTATCAATATGCATCTCTGTTTAAGTGCATTTTCTCGTCACGATAAGTTTTGTTTTGTGTTAGAAAAGTTCTACTCAAAATATTCTATATTTTGTTCAAACAAAAACAATTTTGTCTGAATTTTTTACTTATATATCTAAACAAATTCCTTTTCCATGTCATCCTGCATTCTCTCAACATTGATTATATTTTTCTCATTAGGAAAACAACCATCATCACACATGCTGCCTGGACAGAAAAATGAAACTGACTTGTTAATTGTTGAAAGATGGCACAAGACTTGAATACACTCTGCCACAGGAAATCCATGCGTTGTATGAAAGTTCCGCTGAAGTCAACTGAGCAGATATACTTGATTTTTCTTGTGCCAGCGGTGATCAGCTGTTTGATATACATAGTACACTTCTCTTCCGACCTGGTGGTAGCTATTGAACACTTCAAGGATAACAATCCAATATGGGGATCCTGCACCCTTACAATTATATATGCCCCAGCACTCTCATATTTTATGCTGACAGTTTCAAGACCAGATTGGTGGATGACAGATGATGACAAAGTGTCCAAAGGCATTCTCGGCTGGTTCGGCCTCCAAGTGTGTCACCTCATAGGATTTGTGTTTTTTGCGTTGTACAGGTATCACATAGCATGACAAGTCAATTGACACAAGTGTCTGGAAGACACAAATAGATCTATATAGCAATGAATGTTTCTAGGTAAAAATCTTATGTTCTTACAGATACGCAGGACTGATTGTACTCTCCATAGATGCCATAAAGTTAACTGGAGATGCAAGACTCAAGACATTAAACTTAGCTGCAGCACCTGCAGCCATTGAACTGTACTTCTTCCTGCAAGCATGGTTCCAAGCCGCTCCACAAGCTGTCTTCCAGACCTACTTGCTTTTCAGCCAGAACCCCATGCACCGCAGCTACCAGTCTGGTAAGTGAATCAACTTTTTTTCATATAAATAGCTTCTTAACTATTGAACAAATTCTCTATGTACTTTTTGTAGTGACAGTACAGGTGCTCTGCATCCTCATGTCTGTCGTAATAATGGCTATGCAGACAACCTCTTTCCAAAGATTTGAAAGCCAACGTTTAAATGGCAGGAAACTACCATGGGCAATGTGGCTGAAAAAATACTGCGTCGAGGTACACACCTCTCAAGTGTAGTCGTTACAAAAATAATACATAATAATATATAATAATATAATATATAATAATAATTAATATATGAAAATATGCGTATAAGTGATTATTTAATAATATATGATTATTTTATCATATGGCCTTCATATAAATTATGTTTCAATTACCAGGAACTGGAGAACATCGAGGAAAGGGCACCGTTACAGACCACGTTACCCGTGAAAGACCAGGAAAGCAAAACGAACGCATCGTCCGAATCTGTACAACCGGAAGACAACGAAGCGAAGCCGGAAACAGCCGTAGTCTTGCCACAACAGCAGCAGCCGCCGTCGCCGCAAAATGAATCACGTGGTCCCCTAAACCGTCAAATTTCCGTGACGCCGCCGTTACCGCCGAAGAACGCACACGTCACTCCGCCGCCGACGCCGCTTCGCGGCATCACGACAGTCGCGCCGCTGCCAATACCAGACCTGCCCGCACCTCCACGACCCGACTCAGTCTACACGGAATCACAACAAGAGGCGAACACCGAGGGCAATCA
The DNA here is from genome assembly GCF_010583005.1 of Odontomachus brunneus. Classification (NCBI taxonomy): domain Eukaryota; kingdom Metazoa; phylum Arthropoda; class Insecta; order Hymenoptera; family Formicidae; genus Odontomachus; species Odontomachus brunneus. The sequence continues at coordinate 1,366,339 of NW_022639527.1, read as the reverse complement.
GCAGCAACCCATAACGGATAATCCACAAAGTCTGAAAGTGCCCACACGCAAGTACTCCGAAAAGGGTCTCGAGGAAGACGACCCGGTGGGCAAATGTCTATCGTTCCTTTGGTGGTTCTTCTTCATCCTAGCGCGCGTGTTGGCCATCGTCGTAGCCTACGAGTTCTATTCGGCGTACGTGATAGCGACCTTGACGGTACACTACGTCGTCATGTTGATCTACCTCTTCTACTACGCCAAGTACTACGACGTGATCACGTTCTTCGTGAATCTCTGGCTCGGTCTGGTCTATATATTCAGTCTGATCGAGTACAGAGTCAAGTTTAAGTACGCCGACAAGTGGACGATGCCGTATTACGTGTTCGTGATCATACAGAATATAACGCTGACGTTGACGTGGTTTATCCACGCCAACTGGGATGGTTTCTGGTATACTTACGTGGTCTATACGATTTGCGTCTGCACGGTGCTCTGCATCTTGTCATCCGCGGTTTACCACTCGTTGTACAAGCCAAAGAAATGTAGAGTGTATAGCAGCTGACGATCGCTAGAGGCCTTGCCATTCGGATAAGTCCACTAACGATTCGGGAACTTCCGCTTTTTACTTACTTGACTTTTCATAAAAAGTCTAGACTGCTTTGTGTTCAATATATTTTGAGAGAAATGTTTGTCAGTATTCTGCGCGCAGCATACACATAATCGTACGTGAAACGTATATTTATGCGTGTATGTGTATATATATATATATATATATATATATATATATATATATATATATATAT
>NW_022639527.1:1312695-1365390 GCF_010583005.1 Odontomachus brunneus | reverse complement strand
TATATATATATATATATATATATATATATATATATATATATATATATATATATGTAATATCGTTATAAATTAAAACTACCGTCTTATATACTAATTGTAGAAATCGAACGATTCAGTGTAGAACATTACTCTCATTTGTAGACTACTTCTAGGCAGCATGTTCCGCTCCTTAATTATGTATTTAACATAAGAACATTCATAAGGATATATTTACAATATTACATATTTGTATAAAAAGAAGAGTGGCCCTACATTCATGTAATAGGCACTACTCTCTAAAAAATCAGAATATTTATAAGAATATCGAAATTTCTTCTCTTTATGTCCAGATATTCAAGATGACTCTCTCGCTCACACATGATACGATCTCTTTGTCTATAAATGAATTGTCAATAGAACAAATCGCAGTCTAGTATCGCTCAAATTGCACTGAGAGTCATCATTCATTCACACAAACGTACTAGTCCTTGCACGCACACTATGCGCGCTATGTAATATATACATGTTTTATATATTGGATATCTGACAATTTATTATATATACAGGATATATATATATATATATATGTATATTTGACAATATTATTGACATACTCGTTGTATACAGGTAGGAGTCATCAAACTGAACAAAGTTCTTCTACCATTTCGCAAACAATCATTAAAATTTTGAGTTATTAATTAAAAAAGATTGGTAAATGATCACGCGCGATACGATAGATAATGGCAACGTCTGTCATTGTATATTTGTGCACTAAATCAGACTGAAAAAAATTTCTACCATACGCAACTGACCACGGAGATTTTTACTTATTAAGTAAAATTTGTAGACGATTGAGCGATTAGTGGACAATCTGAATGTATTAATCTTCTTTAATTAATAACTCAATATTTTACTGACTGTTTGCGAGATAATAAAAGAATTTTATATTCAGTTTGACGAGTTCTGCACACGAGTGTCTCAATAATTGTGATTATCAATTGTCAGATATATATATATTATATTATATATATATATATATATACTCTGTAAATATGCAATAAATTATAAATATATACATATATATTACATCGCGCTTCACAAAAAGATCAAATCGCACAAGCCTCATATTATGGCATTCCTACAGAATATCTCCATTTTATTGATCATACGTGAATATTCGAATCTCTGCTAAGGTTGCCAAGCTGAGCCTCGAATAAAATATCATTCAGCAACTTCTCAGCTATTATTCTTTGGTCCAAGCGCATGTTCCTGAGCTTCGCGGCGACATTCCGGCCGATCGCATCGTACTCGTCCTCCATTACGATCGTATTGTGAGCCGTGACGCGCAGCTGATCAATGACTTCCGGACTTTCCTCGGAAGTATGTCGGAGACTCTTCGAATTGAACGTCGTGTCGTTCCAAATTGTCGGATGCTCGTAAGAATCTTCCTTATTACTCACGCCTTCCTCCTGGAAAAAAAGAAGAATCCGTTACATTGAGTTTTCGTCGATTTCAAATCGAGTTAACGGAATTACGAGCGGCAAAAAAGCATACTAACGTCTACAGCTTTTTCAAATTTGTAGCGCTTCCCACGTGTTTCAACGGGCTTTTCATTTAACGACGCGTCGATGAAGAGCGTCGCGGGCTTTCTCTGATTAGACTTACTCTTGATTCTTTCAGCCAGAAATGGATGCACACGCTGTAAGAGAAATGACAGTTGATAAATAAAAAAGTAACAGAGACCACACATTTGGGCATACTTTCACAATCTGATATTTTAGATTTTCACAGTGTGATGAAACACTTGATCTGATTTCTGAGTCGGTGCTGGTGTTTTTTGTGGGTTTGTTCTCAAAAGGCAAATTACAATTTTATAAAATTATATATATATATATATATATATTTACAAATAAATATATCCAAATATTTTTACATATATAAAATTCTATAGAATTGTAGCTTACCCTTTGAAGACAAATCGATAAAGAACGCAGCACCAACCTAGAAGCTAGATCAAACATACTTTCATACAATTTACCTTTATGTGACTAAGGAAGTTGCCTGTGGACTTGAGGTTTCCATTTAAGTGTCTCTTACATTGGGAACAACGGACTGTGACATTGCTGTCTTCCAGTTTGGTCACTGTGAAATACTCTCCATCCAGTATAGCGGGTAATCTGACTGGAGTAAGAACTTTATTGTGTAGAGTGTTGGACTGATTCTGTTGTATTATCTGAGATTGTTCCATTTGCTGCTGCTTATCGTCCTCTTGTGTCTGTACTTGTCCTGCCTGTGACTGATTGTTCACAGACGGAGAGACGTTACATTGTTGATTCCCAGAAACCATCATGCATGAGTCAAAGTTCTGCGTTGAATAGCTGTCCATTGTAATGCAAATTTGCTTTCACTCCAGCGAGCAAGTAGTACAGACCGAATTTTACATGGAACTTTGCTTGAATTCCAGGCGGGGAACACTTAGAGCAATTGAAACACGAATAAATGTTCTTGCTGCACCCGATAGCAGTCAAACAAAATATTATTTATCTTGGATTCTTATTGAATTTTAGATAAGAATCGCCAGATAAGAATATCACGCAACGCGAATCTAGATCAGATAATAGATGAGAGCGTGTGCGCTGCTGATTAAAAATAACACTCTCGCCGTTAGTTTACCAACTTCATTGATCGTAATCTATCTAACCTAACTAACCTAACCTAACTAAAATTGGGCGCGTTCACTAGAAAAAGCGCTCTCTCTCTCTCTATGATTCCACACATGGGCTTATACTCAGTGGCCCTTTTACCACAGCATGAAGGAAGACTATTAAGAAGGAATTTATAGGTTTTGATTTGTTTCTTTTAGAAAAGATAGAAGGGGATTGGTAAAGGTAAAGTTATTGGAGAAAATTGCAGCCTTTAGGTCTTGAAGATTTTGTATGTTAATGTTGTAAAAGTTGTATATAAGTTTGCCTATCTAGCTTGGTTAAGGGGACATTTAAATATGATGTGTTCTAAATCCTGACATACAGCACCACATCCACAGTTTGCAAATAGTTTGATATTCACTTTGGGTGCTTTCCAATTGTTTAACACATCTTGACACACACGTATACAAAACCAGTTTATTGGTCATATATTATTTAAAATATCTTGTAAGATAATATACAATCAATAAACTGGTTTTGTGTAACACAGTGTATGCAACTGGAAAGCACTCTTTATGGCTGCGTTCCGAAATTCACTGCCAATACTGAAATTCTATAATATACATGACATAAACTATAGATTTTCAGTACTGGCAGTGCATTTCGGAACGCAGCCTATGTAGGTGTTGTCCAGTAATTATGGGTGCTTTCCAATTGCTTAACCATCCTGACACACACGTACACAAAACCAGTTTATTGGTCACATATTATCTAAAATATCTTGTAAGATAATATGCAACTAATAAATTGGTTTTGTGTAACACAGTACGCAACTGGAAAACACCCTATATGTCCCGATCTCAGGCGAGCGATTAGAGTGATCTGTGCTCTAGTTGTATATTTGAAAGCTTGGTGTAGGAACCAGGGTTTATCTGATAACCTCTTAATAGAATTCCAATAAACATAGACTGAATAACCCAGAGTGAGTTAACTCAGAACCAGTCAAACATGCCATAAGATTATTTAATAGAAAGTTACTATTTAGTATGCGTTAGAGATATTCGTATGTACTTGACCGAAAAAAAACTCCGATTGGAAAACTATTCTTTTAAATCGTTTGTATTTCGTATGAAGAGTTTTGAAATGCAATTGAAAAGATTTGTGAGTTATTCTATTACTTGTATTTATTGTTCTTTTTCACCCCCCCTCAAAACTAACCTAACCCAATCTATCGTCACATTAACCGTCAGTCATTGTTTATTAAAGTGTTCAACTTTTTTTCTTAATAATTTTTTAATAAACAATGACTAACGGCTAATGTGACGATAGCTTGGGTAAGGTTAGTTTTGAGTGGGAGTGTGGGGGACGCAACCCCCCGCTAGTCGTTCGATATTGCAGTTACATAATGTGATTAAAAGATCAGTAACTTGTTTAAATTGTGGGAAAGCAGCAACGTTCGACAAGTGAAAAAAAATAAAAAAAAAAGTTAAAACAATATATAACTTGCATATTTTTCGGAATCCCCCGATTGATTATCAATATTGGAATCAAAATAAATATTTTTACCAAAAGAGCTGCAAAAAGATATCAAAATTCGAAAAAGGCCTTATTGTACATAAGTACCCGAAAAAGAACCAGGAATATTGAAATACTAGATACTACACCGATCGTGCCTGACGGTACTTCCACAACAGCGCTTGAAATCGATATTTCGGCCAAATATATGATTTGTTAATATTTAATTAAAATTATTTGGATAACTCACAAACCTTTTTAATGATACTTCATAACTCTTCATACGAAATACAAACGATACCATACTGAACCTTTGTTTAATTTACCTCCGGTCATTATTTCCGGCTAAATACATGGTCCAAAAAAGAACAATTAATTACAAGTAATAGAATGACTCACAAATCTTTTCAATTGCACTTTAAAACTCTTCATACGAAATACAAACGATTTAAAAGAATAGTTTTCCAACCGGAGTTCTTTTTCCGGTCAAGTACATACAAATGTTAGAAATGCCCGATTCTGAATCGATTCGATTCTTTCCCCAAAAATAGGCTTATTCGTGTTGTTTGCACTTTTCGCACTTTAAAACTAGACAGAAGTATATTGGAATATTTCGAAGAAGCAAAAACGAGACAACCAACTAGATTGTTTTCTTCCAAGCGTCTGATTAGGCGTCCATCTCTTTTTAAAAGCGAAAAGTATGAAACATGCAAGCAGCACGAACAACCCTTTTTCCCTAAATTTGTTAGGGAAAGAATCGAATCGATTAATGGCTCCTGCACACAAAACGCGATAATGCTTGCCGCGCGGCGGAAGTTCGCGCGACAGCCAATCAATATGCTGCTTTCCGTAATAACCTTCTAGCTCTTACGGAAAAACAACATATTGATTGGCTGTCGCGTGGTCTTCCGCCGCGCGGCAAGCATTACAGCGTCCTGTGTGCAGGAGCCATTAGTAATGTATGATTAATTTTGGGCATTTCACTACACATTACGTCAGTACGTGTGATTATCATATTCCGTCATCATGCGTAATAGTACATCTTTATATTTACATTATGGTTGATATTACATGTGTTGTACGATAAGCTTTGGATACGTTCATTGGTTGACGAACAGAGAATCTAGAAATACTCTATCTCCAACCAACAAATGTATCCGAAAAACCTGTCGTACGGCACATGTAATATCAGCCTTACGGTCATCATAAACTAGCCTTTAGTTAGCAATTTAGTATGAAGATCTGTGTTTCTATATAAGTATACATTCCTGTATTTCATGGTGCATTCTGTGCGCATGCTCGAAAAGGTGCTCATTCAACACTGTTGGCAGTCGGTCGCCAGTGTTGCGGCTAAACCGTTACTCGTATTGTGGTGTGCTAGATTGCTTTATGGCGTTACTTACACGTGTGTTTGTATTGGTTTTACTGTATTTTTTTTATTAAATCGCGAGTGTCGCGTATGATTCTGTAATGATTTCGCGGTGTTGTACACGTTTTTAATACTTCAAACAATCTCCCACTGCGTAACGCGTGTGTTCTCTATTATATATTGTATCATATATTGAATTTACGATTAATCGCGTGCCGAGCCGTCGATATGTCCGCACTTGGCGTGCAAGTAAACGAGGAAATCAAGGAAGAGCGTCACACAAGGTTTGTCTTTTCTCATTTGCGATTTTCCTCCCCCTTCTGTTCTTTCCCCCATGATGCTTATGCAGTATATTCAGTACGGTGAAAGTAATTAGATGATTCGATAAATGTGTAAAGCACGAGCTTCTCGTCGTAGACTTCGACAAAAGAGCGAACATCCGACAAGCCTTGATACGTAGAGTAAATTTATGAAACTTTAAACAATCGCTTGATAATGCAACAAAGACGATTGATTGTTGAAAGCGACGTTTTTAGGTTAGGCATCTGTTTTACCGACCGATTGTCATAGCTCACGCTCGCATCATGTTGAAAGTGGCGTGCGCGAAAATTCAATTAGCTTGAAATGTTCTAATGCAGAAAGTTCTAATACGATCTTATGCCGCTAGAAAAGAGAAAAGAACACTTTATTTTCCAGTGAATCCACAAGCTCCGATGTCAGAGACACACAGTCGGAGACTTCGTCGAAGACAAGTGAAGATGCGGACAGCAATTGTACACATAATAGAAAGCACAAGTTGTCTTCTGATCGAGAACGAGCGTCCAAGGTGGCTAGGCATGACACCGATAAGGACATATCCGCTGTGAGTTCCTATATGATGCATTATTGCTCGAGTGATGCTCAGGGATCACCGATCATCTTTCCTGTTGTAGAACGCAAGTGTTCCTTCGGATCTGACGACATCTGGGAAGAGCAAGACAGACGACGATGCTTCGGAATCAAACAAAAGCGTTGACCATACCTCTTTAGTAGCTAATCATTACAACTCACTGGAAGAAAAAGGTCTACGGCAGAGGAATCAAAGCCGAATTGTGTATATGAGAAATTTCAACAATTGGATCAAGAGCATGCTCATAAGTAATTATCAATCTCTAGTAATATATTTATTGAATAATACGAATTCTTCCTGCAAATGAACATTCAATTTGTTATATTTTATTTGATTTATCATATTAATTATTCGTATTTTTTACATTGTTTAACACTGTGTACATTTTATTCATTATTTCATTTATTATTTATCATGTATAGTGAGTTGCAAAGTGATTTTCTATTACTAAACTGGTTGTATTAATTTGCACTAGTTCTTTTTTTCCACTGAGTCTCAACTACACATACCTATTTCTTTTTAAGTTCCATAGATATACACTAGTTCAGCAATTAAAAAACAGAAAAAAACAACAATAATAATATAATTAGAATGTTAAATAAATATAATTGCTGAGCAAGCTTGTTATAATAATGACTCTCAACTTGGACAGTTTAATGAGATCCCAATTTTACTATATTTAAACTGTTTTATAACCCACTATACAGATGAATACATGGGCAAAGTAAAACAGACTAAGAACCATGGTGCCCCTTTGAGGGTATTGGACATGTGCTGCGGGAAGGGTGGCGATCTACTCAAATGGAAGAAGGCCAATATCACGCACCTGATCTGCGCGGACATAGCGGAAGTGTCCCTGGAGCAGTGTCAGCAGCGGTACAACGACATGACCAGCAGAAGTTCCAACGACCGAGGTTTCGCTCCTATTTATACCGCAGAGTTCATTACGGCAGATTGTACAAAGGTAAAAAATGCACACATGTACACCCGACTTCGGGAAGTCAGTCGCCAGATATTGCTCAGCGAGGAAATGTACTCGCCAACGGAATTTTGTTAAACAGTAGTGTTTCAGGTTCGTTTGAGGGAGAAGTATAAGGATCCTAGCATGCAGTTGGACTTCGTAAGTTGCCAATTCGCGTTTCACTACAGCTTTGAGTCCTTATCACAGGCGGAATGCATGCTGCGAAACGCTAGCGAGACCCTGAGGCCAGGGGGCTACTTCATCGGCACCATTCCGGACGCGTATGATTTAGTGTAGGTGTTCATACGGAAGTATTTCAGTCTTTATGCGGAATTATATCGATATACATATCAAATGTATATTCACGTATATTTACTTATTTATTTATTCTGCAGTTCCAGGTGGCAGAAGTGCGACGGTAATAAGTTCGGCAACGACGTATATAGCATCGACTTTTTATGCGAAAATAAAGAACAACCGCCACTTTTCGGCGCCAAGTATAATTTTCATTTGGAGGGAGTGGTCGATTGCCCGGAATTCCTGGTGCACCTGCCCACGCTGCGTAAATTGGCTCTGAAAAATGGTCTCGACTTAGTGTCATTTGAAAAGTAAGAGAAGACTATGTAATTAATATGCCCTGCAGCACATAGTTGTAGGTGTCTAAACCGTTTTACAACCCACTGTACAAACATACGACGGCAGACGTCGCCATCACAACTCATCTACCATGTTGTATATAATCATTCACTAAACTTCTTTAATTAATAATTCAAAATTTTACATGGTTGTTTGCAAAATTGTAGAGAAATCTTGTGTTCAGTTTGATAAGTTTTATCTGTACAACGCGGCTGCGTAAGGAATTATTGAACATCCCGTATATTATTATAAAAAAAGATTATGAATAGATTGTTATATTTTCGTGTACGTAATGTACTTATCAAAATTTATCTGTCCGAAGGTTTGATGTATTTTACGAACGTTTCAAGAATGAAGGCAAATCCTTACTGGGTAATATGCAAGCGTTAGAGACTTATCCGCCGTTCCACGAGGTACCGATGCTCGGCAATTTGGACCAGGATTATCAGCATGCCATTCAGTACATGCAGAACTTGCCCGATCATCGCAAAATCGGCACTCTTTCGCAGTCAGAATGGGATGTTACTTGTGAGTATAAAATGTTAGTAACAGCACTAAACGAAGTTGAAGTTTTGGACACTGCAACAACAATATCTTTTTGCAGCGTTATACGCCGTGTTCGCGTTCCGAAAGATGAAGACAGTTTGGAATAGCGAGGGGAAGCCAGAGTATGTGGCATGAAGTCTATGTAAAACTCGTCAGAACAATCATTATCAACAAAAATAAAGAGATAAATCATCATAACAAAATTAATAAAGAATATTTGTTGAGTCGATTTAACAATCAGTCGAGATGATGGAAAACACTTAATGATATATTGTCGATCGGCTGTTTTTAGCATTTTAACTTCCGTTACTAATTATGTGATAAACAATTAAGACAACAAATCTTTGTTTTGCCGCAACGACTGCCGCAAGACAGTACTGCAAGTGCAAAATGCAAATTTTTAAACAAAAATTAGTGATTTGACTTATATTTACATAATTTATACTTAAATAATTTATATTCATATTTAAGAATCTCACAAACTTTATATAAATCGATCGGAAATATTATATTTTCTTAAAATAGAACACATACGCATATGCGATATCGGCATAATTTGGCTAATAAACAGTTTTTTCGTAACAATATGTTAATATCTTTGAAAAAGTGTAATTTTCCATATTTCCGAGCTTTTTTAAAATATGCAATTGTTGGTATGTCAGAATTTTCGAATAATCAGATCTGCCCAAATCAGATATAATGCAGTCCTAATATTGTTAAATAAAATTCAATTGTCATAATTTTCAGAACTTTGATCCAAAAGAAAGTGTATCATTATTCCTATTACATTTAAAATACAGGAAAATAATGATTCTCACCACTCAGAAAAGATGTCATTACTTCAAAAATTCAGAATATTCAATAAAAGAAATTACTGTTCTATACTCATTGAAATTAGTTGTAAATCATGTAAATTTGTGAGTACCAACTTTTTTGTATATATAATGTTATATTTGTGTGAGTACAAACTTTTTTGTACATATATAATGTACATGTAATGTACATAATGTTATATCACAGAATCAGATCAAATTTAATTATTAGACATCTGCAGCACGCCAACAATCGCATATTTCAATGGGATATTTTATAAGTATATTTCAATGCTACCTGAACATATAGAAAATTGATCTTTTTAAAGATATTAACATGTTCGATGATGAAAAAAACTCGCGTTCTGCTAATTAATATATCATTGTAACAAAATGGTGATTCTACTTAATTATTTCTCTGTCAAAACAGAAATGTGAAACTGTTTCTTTCTTGTTAAATATTCTGTAATCTAAATTTCCTAAGTGACTCTATACACAATGGGAAAAGTGTACTATACACTTGATCTCTTATGTAAACCACATTATTATATTTATACATGTGTAGTATACACACGCAAAACCTTCACATATATTTACATCAGAAACATCATCTCATGCAAACGCAATAATTCCCATAAATTGCATTTAGCAAAGGGGTGATTTCGCGATGAAAATAATTCGTCTGTATTTTCAATGTAACAAGAATAAAGATACATTGTTTCGCGTCAGAGTTTTGTAAATTGTAAACTATCGAAGCTACGATTTAATCAAATCTCAATCTCGACTCGCAATCAACTTCAATATAACGTGAAGTTGAATCGATCGGAGGCAATGTCGCTTCTCAGGGACGAGGAATAAAATTGAAACGGGAAGAATAATTTCAAAATTATCGTATTCTTCTCACATTCTCGCCATTGTGATCAAGTACAATGTACGTACTTTCATTTATTGCTCAGCTACGTCGGCCATTTACTCGAAATTTCTCGACGATGAAGGCGTTCGTGATAAAAATTCCCCGTCACACAACAAAGTCCCATTTTCCTGATCCACGTGCGAAATGCCCTGCCATTACCGGTTTCCGCTGCAGCCGACCTGAAGAAATCAAGAAAATACAAGATTCCCTTGCTAGATAGAACGCGATTGATAAGTATAACGGGCGATTGAAGCCTGCATAATCGCACTCTCGTACGTTCGCGTTTTTACATTTCGTTTTACGATATAGAGACGTGCGGTGACGACAGACACAAAATCCTTGCGCGTGTTGTACGTACATTCGTTTTCAAGCGTGCAAAGGTATATTTTCTTTTAGTGTGAAAAGTGAAAAGCGAACATTTCCCAAAGAAATATTTAGAATGTCCAGATTTAATTTAAGTTAGAATCAAGTTAGGAAATTTGCACTTTCTACGAGTCCACATAAGGTAAACGTCCCAGTGATCGAACATACATGACGTCCCAATGATTAACATATTAGTTTTGTATTTTCTTTATTAAAATGCTTTTCAATATACAAAACAATATAATAAATAAAAAGAAATATTTAATTACTTTGTGATTTTGTTTCATTTATTGATAAGCATCTTAACAAATATATTATTAATTCATTATTAATAAGCATCTTAACAAACACAAATATATTATTAATAATTCAATTATCGGTACACGTTCAATTACTAGGACATTTACCTTACTAGAGGAAAAAGATTCATAAATGAGCCCTTGAACCCGAACGTGTTTTTAAATCAGCCGCGTCGAGAGAGCTGCGCGCGCAACACCGGCTGACTTCAGACGTGTGTGTAAAGTGAACGTCACGATTCACATCTCGAGTGCATTCAACGTACTACACATAGCGACAGCGCGTCTCGGGCAATCGAACTCGTGGAAACTATACCGGTTTCGATACTCCGGCGGTGAATGACTCCCGGGATCTCAGGCGCACGAATCGTCGTCTGGAATTGCTGGCGAACACGACGGAAACACTCTTCGGAGATCGAAGAGGCGGAGCGAACGAGCGCCTGCGCAGTCCTGCAATTCTGGTACTTGGATTGTGTCGCGGGGCGCTGCCGCGCGCGACCGTCGAGACAGTGAGACAGTCGCACGGTGGACGTACGCAAGTCGTGACGGTGGAGGAGGTGCAGAGCGTCGACGTACGGCGCGCACTGCTGCTGCACGGTTTGTAAAGTCTCTCTCTCTCTCGCGCGTGCGACACGTGTAAATATCCGGGGCTGAATCGCGCGCGCGTCCGCGACTTTGCCCGCGGCTACGTGAATCCCGCTAGGTGAAACGCCGCCGCTACCACTGCCTCTCGCCTGCGTTGGCCGACCAAGTCTATCAGGCCTCTCTCGTACACACACGTCTGCGTCGGGAAATGGAGCTCGAGCAGGCGGCGTCGCAGGCCATCACGGACCTGGTGAGTGATATATTCAGGGTGTACGCGGGCTCATGCATCCGCGTAGGTGCTCATTTTTGCGATTTTCGCTCGCGCGAACGCTCTCGCCTCTTGGTCGCGCTGCGGCATCGGCGACGCGAAATTTTTCTAAGTCCCAAAATGGCGTCTTGCGGCTAAGTCCTGTGCCGTGCATGGCGCGAGCGCCGAACAGCCGAGAATGCCTCCGTGGCCAGTGTGTTCACACTGAGTCGACGCGTCACTGAGATCACAAGAAACTAGAGCGTCTCTCTTTTTTCTTCTTGCACTCCTTACGAGTCCGTTCCTCATGAGCTTTGTCTGTTTCAGGATAAGCAACGATCCAAGGAGATCGACAATGCGTCCGGGAATCATAACGGTGAGTGCTTTCCTTCAGTCGCGAGCGAGACATACACCGAACGAGCATGTTGTAACTGACGATCGGACAACGACGATACGATTCGCGATTATTGCGTTGATCGTCAGCGTTCCGTGCGGCAGATCGGGAACTGCTAGAGCACGTGCTTGGATCGCGACGAAGAGCACAGGATCGTTTGTGGTCATTTCCTGGCATACAACTGGTTCCTTTTTCTTTTCGAATTCAGCACACGTAGCGAGAAAATCTCGCAAACGAGAGTTCCAGACTCCGCGAAATCGAATTTTCTAATTTCCCGATGCTTAATAAGATACGACGCGATGCCGTTTCGCATTTACTCGAACGAATACGGAACGACGTCGTGAGAATACGTCACTCATTTTCGATTCAAAGTTGTGAAAGCGCGCGCTTTTTTGAATGTCTCTTTGAGGAAGAGACCTCTTGATGTTTTTCATAGAATTGGATTCTCAAGAAGACGATAAAATACGCGGAATATTGTTTTGTTTTGTTATATCTTTGACTTTATTTTGCTGCTATGATCAAATTTTATATATATTTTACATAATTTTTACATAAATAAATAAATATATATATATATTTTTTTTATTGCGTAAAACTGTAGTGGTAAGTAAACAAATGAGACTAATATTCTAAAGTGATTTTGTTATGTACATATCAAAACTTTACCTTAAATTTACATAATTTCCATAGATACTCATATCAATGGAATGTCTAATGGTTTCGACAAGAAGAGGGAAAACAAGTCTGAGCATAGAGAAAAGGATAAAGAAAGATCTCATAAATCAGACCACAAGGATAAAGACCGAAGCAAAGATAAGGAGAGAAATCATAAAAGCGAACATAGGGATAAAGACAAAGACAGGCATAAACATAGTTCCAGTTCTATCAAGGATAAGGAGAAGCATGACAGCAGTAGCAAGGATAAGGACAAGGAGAAGAAGAGCTCCTCGTCCAGTAAAGACAAGGAGCACAAAAGCAGCAGTAGCTCCTCCAGCAAGGATAAGGACAAGAGCAAAGACAAGGAACATCATCACAAGTCAAGCTCGAGCTCTAAAGATAAAGACAAGGATAGGTAAGAAGAAGGGGAAGCAACTTGGAAGTTTATATATTGATGCATATTCAATTATTGCACTCATAAAATATGCAATTGATTCTTTTAGGCATCATAGTAGCTCCAAGGATAGCTCAAGCAAGGACAAAGATAGCTCAAAGAGCAAAGACAAAGACAGACATAGACACAGTTCCTTGAATTCTAGCTCGCGCGACAAGGATAAGGACAAAGATAGAAGTATTTCGAAAGACAAGGAGAAAGATAGAAAGCATTCGTCGGAGAAAGACAAGGAGAGACATTCCACTTCTCATTCGAGCGACAAGGAGAAGCACCGTTCGGACAAGGACAAAGACAAGCACAGCTCGTCGTCCAGCAAAGACAAGCATCGCCATGAGAAGGACAAAGACCGCCACCGGCACGATAAAGACAAATGTAAGTTGACCTATCAAGTACTTGCATATGTTTCATTTCGCTCTCTTTAATCATGCCACTTCGTTCGCAGCTAAGCATCGCGACGACAAAGAGAAGAAGGAGAAAGACGTGAAGGAGGAAATTAAAATTAAGGAGGAGCTGAAGGAAGAACCGAACGTGAAGGTAAATCACGCGATTAACGAAGGGTTGCGCATGCACTCGGAAGTAAAGCTGGAAATAAAGGAGGTAATTATCGCTCGAGGCCACTTGTTGTGCGTTTTCGCGAAGATAAGAAATGAGATATTAAAGTGAAACACGCTTCCGCAGGAACCGATGACGCAAATGGATCTAGATGACGACGATGATAGCGGTGGCGAGCAACTTTACATTAAGGAAGATGACGAGGAAGAACCGACTAAGGAGGAAGAGGCTAGTGTGGACTCGACGGATGCAAACGATACTAGACTCTCGGATCTCCATAACACCACAATTAAGACGGAAGACGATTCGGAGGAAGATAAACCATTGGTAAATATTGTTTTGGTCCTGGTGAACGGTAGTATATTATATTATGTTTTATATTATTTTATTAACACGTTCGTTATACCGGCGACACATTAGCGCAATGCATCGATTTATCAAGATCAATGCTACCTATATGTGATACATCATTATACATAAAATATTAAAGTTCTGTTTTGTCTACTAATTACATTTTATATATTTAAGGTTCCTGGTCCGGCTGCTACGGAATTTTGAATTGTTGACATCAGAAGCGAGAAAACTTATGGTAAAAGTTTTTACGTGCCATTTTCAAATAAAAAGATACTTGAACGAAAGAATACTTTAAATCGCTTGAGTATCGTAAATTATAAAATGCTCTAAAAACTATAATTTTCCCTTGACAGTCAATAAATAGTCTTAAAATTAAAATTAAAAGAAATGATTGTATATCACATTAATTTTAGAACTATTTATTGGCCATCAAGAGAAAAAGATAGTTTTTGGAGCATTTTACGGTATCTTCAAGCAATCTGAAATACTTTTTCAATTAAATATCTTATTTGAAAATGATACATAAGAATTTTTGGCGTGCGTTTCCTTTTCTGATCTCATAAATCCAAGAGTGCTATAGCAGTAAAACTAGAGGCCTTAATGTGTGCATAAACGCAAACATACTATGTGAAGTATAACTATTAAAAATATACATATGAAACATATACGGATTTTAATAAGGATTCTTAATGTAAATACTGTAGCGAACGTGTCGGTTATTAAACGCGTTGGCATTAATTTACTATTATTCGATTGAATACGCACTTAACATAGTCTGCGAGGTCTAAGGTGTCGCCAAGTGTCAAGAGAAAGAAGATCGACTCGGACGACGAGGAAGATCTGCCGTTGATGGCGCGCAAAAAGTCGAAGAAAACCAATCCGAAGGCCAAGAAGAAGAAACGAAAATATGAGGATGACGAAGAGTCCGACGAACCCGAAGAGGTATACACTATATGTGTTGCTAAGATTATGAAATCACAAGAAAACTTCCAACTATTTCACACCGAAAAATTTTTTTTCTGCTATGTATATTAAATCAAATGTTTATTGGAATGCTAAATTCCACGTTTATTGCAGAAACCAAAGAAGAAGAAGAATACGAAAGTGGCGAAAGCTGGGGAATCCCACACCCCCAGCCCAAGGAAGAAGAAGCAGGAGGAGGAGCAAGAAGTTTGGAAATGGTATGAACACAAACTTTTATACAATATCTATATAGATTGTTAACATATCTGTATATAAGCACAGTTGAGAAATTGATGGGAGGTGTAAATGTTGGTAGGCATAACAGCCATTTTAGAAAAGCACAGCTGTTTACTTCTAATTAATCAATTTTGAAGTCAAAGTTTATAACATTATGAGCTTTTTCCTTTGTTTCGTGTATACCATATGCTGTTTAAATCTTAAACTTTTTTTACACTATATATGCTTATTTTGTCTCTCTGAAATATGGCGACAGGATTTACATATGCATTATATCTGAATGTGCCTGACGACAGTCTCAGTATTACTTAGAAGTCTGTAGGTACGAATGAGCGGAACCTTGTAATATCTCTTCCAAGTGATCACGTGACTGCTCTAACCCAACCAAACCAAACCGTTGCTTGAGTTACAACCAAACCCGACCTAACCTAACTTGAACTACATTTCTTCACATTGTGCTTCCTAACCACATCGTGTATCAATTCTGTTGCGATAGAAAATGACAATAATGTACAATGAGAAATCTAGTGAAAAATGTAGTCACTCAATTTTTAACGAAACGTTCATTCAATGTTGGAAGTAACTGCGAGTACGTTCATAAAACGAGAAATATGCTTCTAAGGTTATATCTATCATATAATCACTAGTGTTCGGTTTTTATATATTTAGCGTGCACGTTTGGGTGCTTAATGTGATATTTTTTCTCAAATTTAACATTAATTGAACATTAAATGTATACTTTTTTATTTTTTTTTAGGTGGGAAGAAGAAAAGAAGAGTGATGGTACAAAGTGGCACTTCTTGCAACACAAAGGGCCAGTATTCGCCCCGCCCTATGATCCTCTGCCATCTACAGTAAAGTTTTACTACAACGGCAAGGAGATGAAATTAACCCAAGACACAGAGGAAGTCGCGACCTTCTACGCGCGCATGTTGGACCACGACTACACCACTAAGACTGCATTTAATAACAACTTCTTCAGCGACTGGCGCGACGTGATGTCCGAATCAGAACGTGCCAAAATCACCGACTTATCCAAGTGCAATTTCAAGGAGATGCACACGTATTTCTTGCAGAAGAGCGAGGAACGCAAGGCAATGACGAAGGAAGAGAAGCAGAAGATCAAGGAGCAGAACGAAGAGACCCAGAAGGAATACGGCTTCTGCACCATCGACGGCCACAAGGAGAAGATCGGTAACTTCAAGATCGAGCCGCCAGGTCTGTTTCGTGGTCGCGGCGAGCACCCGAAGATGGGCAAGTTGAAGAAACGAGTGTTGCCGGAGGATGTGTTAATTAACTGTTCGAAAGACTCCCATATACCAAAACCACCAGCTGGTCATAAGTGGAAAGAGGTGCGACACGATCCCAACGTTACCTGGCTCGCTTCCTGGACGGAGAATATTCAGGGCCAAGTGAAGTACGTGATGCTGAACCCATCCAGCAAGCTCAAGGGCGAGAAGGACTGGCAGAAGTACGAAACAGCGCGAAAACTGGCGCAGTCAATTGACAAGATTCGCTCTGAGTACCGGGAAGATTGGAAAAGTAAAGAAATGCGTATTAGACAGCGCGCCGTAGCCTTATATTTCATCGACAAATTAGCGCTTAGGGCTGGTAATGAGAAGGATGAGGATCAGGCGGACACTGTGGGCTGTTGCTCCTTGCGAGTGGAGCACATAAAGCTGCATGAACAGAAAGGTGGAAAGGACTACGTAGTTGTGTTTGACTTTTTAGGTAATAATCTACTCAAGTTTTTACATTTTAAAGAAATACTCTAGAGTTTTTTTTTATTATCATTATTAAAGAGGTTTTATATTATAAATTTACCAAATGTTCTTTGTACATCTTTTGAGATTCTTGAGATAACTTGAGATAATCTCTTCCTTGGTAAAAATTTAATTGAATGTTACTTTTTTATAGTATTTCTACTTTTAATGTTGTATATTTACATAATTAAGTCAGAAAATGTTAAAATCAACTTGAAGGAAGATAGGAAAATTTATTGTTCATGTTCTTCATGTTCTTTAAATTTCAAGTAATCTCAGTTGTATCATATCTCTATAATTTTTATAAAACTAATTAACCCACTAATTATCCCACAGGTAAAGATTCTATACGATATTACAACGAAGTGCCGGTGGAGAAGCGCGTTTTTAAGAATCTTCAACTTTTTATGGAGAACAAATCACCTGGAGACGATTTGTTCGATCGGCTCAACACTACCGTCATGAACAAACACCTGAACGAATTGATGGAGGGTCTCACCGCTAAAGTATTCAGAACTTACAACGCGTCATGGACGCTGCAACAACAATTGGACAAACTCACAGATCCCAACGACACGGAGGCGGAAAAAATCCTGTCGTATAACAGAGCTAATCGCGCTGTCGCCATACTGTGTAACCATCAACGTTCCGTGCCAAAGACTCATGCAAAGTCGATGGAAAACTTGAAGGCAAAGATAGAGGCTAAGAAAGAAACAATATCCGAGGTCGAGCTGCAAGTGAAAGATGCCAAACGGGACGCGAAGCATGGTTCGGTGAAAGAAAAAGTGTACGTTGTCGATCCATATACCATGTGGTAAAAACCCTGAACGTGTTATTTTAATTGTTTTGCGATACTTTTGCAGAGTGTACGAGAAGAAGAAGAAACAGCTGGAACGTTTAAAAGACCAATTAACAAAGCTGGAGGTTCAGGCGACCGATCGAGAAGAGAACAAAGAGATCGCGTTAGGCACCTCCAAGCTGAATTATCTCGATCCTAGAATTTCCGTTGCATGGTGAGCGTTTTATAACTTTATTATAAAACATTATTTTATTTATATTTGATTATTTGTATTTAATGGCGACACAACGCTCTTTTGCGAGACATCTTTCGTCTTCTGATAATTCTACAAATTTTCACGTTTCCACAGGTGTAAGAAGCACAACGTGCCGATCGAGAAGATATATAACAAGACTCAGAGGGACAAGTTTAGATGGGCAATAGACATGGCAGGACCTGACTACATTTTTTAACTCTGTGAGAGTTTGCTGTCGCGTACGTCATGAGAAGACGCCTCTCTTCAACAATGTATTTAGTGAATTTTACGTTTTAGAAAAGTCGGGAGACCAAACGAGAGAGAAAGAGAGAGAGAGAGAGAGATCGAGAAATAGAAAGAATGTGAGAAATTCAGAATTTTTTACACGAATGCACGATAGCGAAATATGAATGTGAGAATGCGAAAACATATTTTCTATAGGATATTCAAACGATTATTATTAATTAATCGACCAGCGACTATATATATATATATACATACATACATACATATGTGTATATATATATATGTGTATATATAAACACACATATATAGTGGTGTGCAATTAAAATTTGTCAATGCCTCGGTAGAGCCGATTACGTGCTTGGCACTTGCCATTGAGGCAAGTTTGTTTTAGCTGCAATGCCTCGCCGAATTTGTCTATACAATGTATGACGACTGTTTATCTCCCGAGCGAGTCCTGATGAACGGTGATTTGTGGGAGCGTGACAAGCAAATTTGTCGGGAGATAATTTTCGCGCGAGAGCAAAAGCTATGTGTCGTAATTTTGTTTCCTCGATTAGGTAGAAATTTATATTTACATACGTGTGTATTAGGAAAGTAACGATGAATTCGTGCGAAAAAAAAAAATATCTCGATTCTAAGACGCAGTATCAAATGGTGCGAAGAGGCGTGTATCTGATGTTCACTGCGTTATCATGTACATATAGGGGGATTCGTGAATGACACGAATACACAATTTACACTTCGATTTAAAAAGGAAAAAAAATAAAATTAACTCACCGGAGAAGGCAGCTGAATTTTGTATTCCCTTAAAAACACAAATACCATACACACAAACACACACGCAGCATACTTGTTTTTCATAAATGTATGATAATAGTGTCATTTCACATCGAGTACCATTTACATTTTACATCGTGTATGAAGACATACGTAGGGTATTACCGATATCGTGCACTTCTTTTTTTATATAAAAAAAAGAGCGGAAAAAGAAAAAACGAGAAGACAGAAAGAGGTGATTAGGCAAATTATACTATTCAGGGGTCTTATTCTAGTACATATTGAGCGCTAAATATGCCTTTCTGATTCTCAAGCTGGAACATTTCTGGCGAACCTGTCGTTCGTGTACGAATGAAATTTGGAATTAAAAAGGCATACTTAACGTTCACTATATATATCGCTAGAATAGGGCCTTGGGTCTATATTACCGTTCCCCAAAACTGAATCCGACGTAAAGCATAATCGGGACATATAAATATATTTATATATATATATTTAAGTGAATCGTCGCTTTTTTTAGCGATTTATGTTTTATAAGAATGTCTAGACGCTATAATAATAATAATAATAAACGAGAAACTGTTTGATTTCTTTTAGTGTTATTTGCACATTTCGCGCCGTGCGACCAATCGTTCGGGCTCACGTTGAAGGATATTAGCACATAACACACTCACATATACACATACATATATATATGTATACGTATATTTTACGCTCACTTGACGATAATAAGGCGTAGCATTAAGCTTCCCGTTTTCGCAGTCGAATCGAGACACATTCTGGCGTATGTGCTTTTATATATATATATATATATGTATATATATATATGTATATATATATATGTATATATATATATATATATGTATATGTGTACACACACACACACACATATATATATACATGTATGTATATGTGTATATATATATATATGTATGATGTATGTATGTATGATGTATGTATGTATGATGTATGTATGTATGTATGTGTATATATATATATACATATATATTTATATGTATATATATGTGTGTGTGTGTATATATATATATAAAATACGATATTTCTGTAGATTTCGTTGATTCCTTTGCTTTCGTTTCACACGCGTTATCAAGTAATTACATTAATTCTCCCCATAAGTGGGAACTGCTTGTATTACGGAAATTATTATTTTTATTAGCTTGTATAAGTCCGTTTGTTCTCGATCTGCTGAAAATGAGTCAGAAGCCTCGATGAGAAAGAGAAAGGGAGACATGAATATACGATTGCGCTGTCGATAGCAAATAGTGTCGACTATTTATCTCGGAGAATGTAAAATGTTCCGACGAACCTACTGTTATGTGCGCATAAAAGCATGAAATCATTACTCGTACATGTAATTATATGCGAATAAGTATAACATAGATAATCAATGAATTTGTAATGCTGAATTACATCGGATCACAGCAAGACACGTGTACGTACGATTAAAGCTTGCGCATTCTAACTTGAAAGCAAACGATCGAACGTCAGACGAACGACGACGTAATGTCGTTCATTCTTCTTGTTTCGACGCGTAACAGGAGCGAGTAAAGAACTGATACGCGAAAGTTTATCATACGATCGATATCTGTATGATAGTTGCCGAATCTGGTGATTCAGCCGACGCGATATTCAGATTCGGGTGCGCGACGATGAGTTCTTTAAGTTCATTCGCGAAATAAACGAAACGTGATATTCGGTATGTAAGGTCCTTTCCTCCCGTGTTTTGAGAGCGCATTCAATATCGAGATGCATATTATGCATTGATCGCGACTCTCGTGAGCAAAATATATGTGATCTTCGCGAAATACGTACAAAGAGACGAAACGAAATCGAATTTTTTACTCGCTGCTGTTACCACGAGGAGATCCAAGAATGTGGTTTCTGCATCGTCGACGGTCGCAGGAAGCGGAAGAAAGCAGAAGAATCGATAATTTCAGTTTTGGGGATCGCGGTAATCTCGGTGTCCCGAAAGGGTAGGAACGGGATAATTAGACTTTGAGCGGAAAGAGGTGGAACAGCCGTTCACAGCCACTCGCAATATGAGTATAATAGCAATGTAAGTGTCATGTGATGATGTGAGAAGAGAGCGAAGAAGGAAAGAAAAATATTGCGATCAGATAGAATCGCAATCGAGCGCGAGCCTTTGCGGAATCAGAGCACAGCTCCTTAGGTTTTTAACTTTTACTACAAACGACAACTCAAATGAGAGTGCAATTGATATTTAGTACAATTCCGTGCTCGCGCACACAACAGCGAGACGCAGGATTACACACGTGTATGTTTCTCAGTGATTATCACTTCGATACACATATTATTGGAATAATAAAAGATTCTTAGTGCCGGATCCTCGCACAGTGGCTTGATTTTATTTTAACACATCCAACGGAAGGCTCAGGATGTTCCTCTCTCTTCCCTTTATGCCGTTAAGAAAGCAGTGGAAGACGAAAAAGGAGAAGAAAGAAGCAATAGCAGCAGCGAAAACGGAAGATCTAATCACTCCTGTGTGCGCGTCTGACTTTGTTGATTTATTGTTATAAACGACAAAGTACAATAATACAATAGTACCATCATATTACTGCGCAGTTAGTTAGAGAAACAATATAGAAATAAATTATATAATTTAATCGAAGTGAATAGTGATGTAAATCCGTAATAAATATTAAATTGTGTATAAACTTACGAAAACGCAGTGTCCTAGATTCGCGATGCGGTGAGATTTGCGTGCGACACACGGGGCGGTCGTCGGCTCGTCCCTTTGATCGGAAACCAAGCGGTCGATTCAAGTCTTAACAATTGTTTTAACAATGTTGACGCGTTCTTCCCTCAACAGGAGTATTGAACACGAACGGTAATACGAGCTTCCTCAAAGCTGACCCCTTGATTTCCGAGTCACGAGAGACAGAGAGCGACGTTAAAGCCGTAAGAAATGAGATTTCTTGTAATAAGCGGTATCATCCCGTTCGCGTAACGAACTCGCTCGGTAGTTTGGTGATTAGTGCGAAACGATGTCTCGCGCTAATTGCACGAGTGACAGCAAAGCAGCGGTGTCGTTCCGGGATGATCCTCGCGTGTGGTGGGTCATTTTACATCGCATAGAATCGCCCGAAGTGTCAATCGGTCGCGCGATCATTTTCGGAGACTTTTATTCTTCGCACGCATTTTGAAAGTACAAATTTCTTCTCGTCGGTTCGGCCATTTTTCCGAAGTACGACGCACGCTAATTTGCCACTTTTTTGAAGGAAGAAGAAACAAAAACGATCGTGCAACCATCGACTCCGTGAGAGACGAATTCCCGTGTGTCGCGCGCTGCACGCGCGAACGTTTTCGCGTCTCTATATATAGCCCCGTATATAAAATATAAACTCTCGAAAATTTTCTCTCAGTTCTTTTTTTTCGGTTTTCCTTTTTTGGTTATTGCGTCACAGCAGAGTAAATAAATACCAAAGTGGTAGTTCCCTATTTTGAAATAGGTTTAGAGAGACTAGACTATGCTAAATCACGGTTCGATTTTTTTTCTCCTCCGCTCGTTATTTCTCGTTTCGTTATGCTCGCGAGAATTGAAGTTACCGCTTTGCGGATCGCCCCGTACTTGTAATTGTATTACAAAAAAAAAAAAAAAACGCGGAACCGTTCTCGCAACGCGTTCCACCGCGTGTTTTTCGGTGTGTATGCGTGTGTATTTATTCTCCTAAAGTATTATATATATATTAGTCTTTCATGATTAATCTTTTTTTCAAGATCGAGAATATCTAGCGTTCTCTCGATTCGATTGAATGAACGGCAAATTCATCACGTTCTCCTGCACGATACGCTTTGCAAAAGACAAACCGACAAAAGGTTCGCTTCGTAACCACCGAACGCTCGATCTTAAGATTTTCTCTTTTTCTAACGCTGCTAACTCTAGTAGTAACTATGCGTACGAAAAAAAAATTAATAGCTGTCTTTCAGTATGGTTTCCACAAATTCAATCTCCCTCTTTCTCTAACCAAGGATCAATATCGATGACTTGTTGTCTTTCCGTCGGCGAATTTGGTATTGTGGCGCGGTTCGAATCACAACGATGCATCCGGTCGAGAACGAAAAGAAGCATAAAGACAAGCGCATAAGAAAATTGACCTCCAATCGATAGACTCTAATGACTAGCGTATTTCAATTGTAAATTACATAAAGCGCGTATCGAATCTTTACATTTAGGCGTTATGTTAACGAAGTATCATTTAACATATTACGCACTTCCGGCATCTTTACGTCTCTCGTTTCCGTATTGTTAAGCGCGGACAAAATAAGAATTTTTGTCTCCTCGGAGGAACACGCCTTAGAAGAAAACGCGCCGTACAATCTCGTCATGAACGATACAATGTTATTCTTTTTCACGTTTCTTTTTCTTCTTTCTTTTTTCTCTATGAATGTCGGCGACAAAACCAACATTGGGTCTGGGAGGGAAGAAGGACATTCGTTCGCGAGGAAATCCTTCGAAGGAGGCGAAAATTCGGATCTCGGCTCTCTTCACTCGGGATCGGTCTCCGCTTCGCCAATTGGCAATATCGCGACGGGACCAGCGGCTGCTAATTTGGCTTTATACGCTTCCGGTTCGAACCAGCGAATCGGTGCCTGTTTCAGAGAAAAATGAAAAACGATTAGTTTCCGACGAGTAACCACGGCGCACGAATCGTTGAGAGAGCGGCATGTACAATGTCCCTTACCTTATGCCTCGTTATGTTACAAGCAGCATGCTTCGGTGTTGGGAAGCCGTGTGTGTTAAATATTGCTCACGTTTGGGCGCATGCAGGCGATAAATAGTAAGTTTTTTCACTACACATTCATCGAGCCTGGTTTGCTTCTTTTGGCGAACGAGCGAGCGGAGAGCAACAGACTCGGATGGATTTCGCAGTACGATTTATTATTAATACAGTGTGTATGTGAATTTGATACACAACACTAAGTCTTATGTCCTCGTTAATCTCCTGCAGGGAGAACCTCCTATAGGAGCTCCTAACGGAGCCACGTGGAGTTCCGTTTTCACCCCTTTCTTTTATTTTATCTTTTGTTCTTTCTTCTTTTCAAATCATTCTTAACGTCCTTAACGTTAAATGCAATAACATAATTATTCGGAAAGAGAAACATATACAGAGACGTAACGTAAAGTAAAACTCTCTTACAATAATATGAACAAATAATATAATGTAACAAAATAATAAGTATAGAAAAAAACATTAAAAACTTGTAGTTGTAAAATATAGGAACATAACGTGCACGCAAAGCTACTTTCGAGGAACGACGATTCGTCTGGTCGATTTACGACAGTCGACTCGATAGTTCATTTAACGCTGAGTAACAAAGAGTAAATATAATATGTAAACAGCAACTATCTAATAATATTGCGTAACTCGCACAACGAGCCAATTGCAATCTCGCTTGTATCCATCGAGCGAAAAGAAATTCGAAATTTCTCCCTTAAGTCGCATCCACGTATGAAATGAAGTTCGATCAGTCACGTTTATAATACTTAAAGTGTACGCACGAAATAAGTATAAATTAATAAAAAAAAAAAAGAAACAAAAATAGAAAAAGAAAGAATACTATGAAGAATACTTATATTCACGTTTACACGAGACTCGCTTACAATCTTTGGTCTTGAGTTGAGAATTCTTACAAAATCATTATTTCTACCGTTGCAAAAGATTTCTAGTTACAAGTTCGTAATCTTCTAAAACTCCGTTAGTACGAAACGCGAAATAATATCGAGATTCATGCGTTCTAATCACCGTAAAATCTGCTCTCGAGCAGAATTGGGAATACTGAGAACTACTAATATTTTCAAGGCCTCGAGCTGTAGCTGTGTCTCTCTTCGAGTTCAAAGATTCATTTGATATTTTAAAAAGAAACTCTTACACGCACACACGCACGCGCGGGCAGTAAGCAAAATGTTAACAATATGCTCAACCGTTTAGCATAATTAAGTTCATGTCCTGTCAACAGAACATATGAAGAATCCCATTAAAGTGGAAATCAAACTGATCTGTTATTGTTAATCTGCCAATGAATCTTGTTAGATTTATATCAGTATCGCATAATTATCTAAAAAATGATAACGACAAATAAATACGTAAAGACCAGATTACGCGTTTTTTATGACAATTATTAGTCACATAATTGAAGTAGAAAAGTTGAAAGAAAGCGATTACGTTAATTAATTAATTAATAATTAATTGTAATAGCTGATAACGCAATATTCGACGAAAATTGTGTGAGCTGTCAATCAATACGACAAGCGAAGAGACAGAACTACTTCTCGAATTTGCTTCTTCTCCCCCACCTCTTTCTGTATATGTATGAATTCTCTATACGAGAATACTATACCTAAAGGATGGGTTTGTTTTTAGTATTAGTAGGATTCTGCGATCAGAAACGAAACGGATCTCGCCTTCGCCCTAGCGTCTAAACGTGCGGTTAAGAAACACCATGACAGTAATCACATTCTTATCACCACCATCCGTTCATCACTGTAACCAACGCGCGGAACGTTTTACAGTGAGTATTATTATTGCGTTATTGATACGTGAGTGTCACAGAGAAAGAAAGAAAAAGAGAGTATTAAATCACGGCGTTGCAGGGAAGATTAACACGGAAGGTGTTGCACGATATGTGATTAGCGTTCCTGTCGCATAGCGGTACCTTACGAACTATATTGGGACATTCCTTTTGTATGCGCGCCCAATCCGCGGGGGGCCGTTTCGCGTAGGGGCCCGTGGCGCACAGCAACAAAAACTCGTACGTAAGTTCTCTTGCTTCTGGAACTGCGATACACAAATTATTCCAGTAACTGAACGTGATCAGAGGGAAAACAGATATAATACACTTGGAAAATTATTTTTGAGTAAGATACCGAGTTCTCGAGATAATAAAGACGCGAATCAAAATTACTTCGCGCAATTTGATCGTTATTTCAGATATCAACAGAAACGCTAAAGTACAATCCACCCCGACTGATCTTCAAGGGATTAAATGCAATATAATCCGAGTTTCTTTGTCTACCTTGTTGAGTCGAACACAGCTCCTCGGAGATCGGACGAGGCTTGTACGTTTCTTCGCTCTCCGAAGTCGCGGTACTATCCACACTCAATTCTCGGCCTAATGCGTTCACGTTGACCGTCGCCAACGGCGTACGGTGAACATTGGGAGTAGAGGAAGTTACGGCAAAGTTAGGCTCGTCCTCGTAATTGAAGTACTCTATACCGCTGGTAAAATTGTCACATTCGCCAAGAAAATGTTCGTCCAACACCAGTTTCGCCGTCTGTAAAATATATTAAACCATTACATATATAGTTGCGTGAAAATTATATGTAAAAAAATAAATAAAGCATAAGCAGAGAGACCACCGAATACTACATATATACTTATTCTTAATTAAAGTAATTACTAATAAATAAATGTAGTAAATTATAAAATAAGTAGAATGTAAAAAAATAAAACTAATCGAAAGAAATTTACCTTGTCATTACAGATTTGATAGGATTTAAACAAGAGCAGCGTGTTAAAGATACATGAAAGCAAATTTGTGATATAGATTATATATAAAGAACCCATTACCCTGACGAGGTCGAGATTGCAGCCAGTAATTTTGAGAGACTGGTTACCGACGGTAACCGTGTACTTGTATTCGCCTATACTGGCGTCGTTGGTGGAGAAGCTGTGGAGGAGAGATGAACGCAGACGAGAATTCTGCTGTTGGTTGTGCTGCAGCCTGTTGCTTTCGTCGGACGCGCTGCTGTTCAGCGAGGAACTAGAACCACCCATGGCTCCCTTCTCGCCGCCGCTCTGCTCCAGTCTCACTGGCGATGCATTTCGTTGTATCGTATCTTTGATTAAGTCCTTCGCGTAACTGACATAGGAAAGCAAACAGAGAAGAAGATATATGTATTAGACAGGCGTCTGGAGCAATTGACGTTAATATGATGTACGAATAAATCTACGAGGAAATAAATCTATTGAAACGTACTGTATCTTGTCCTCGGACGTTCCCGTGATTTGGACAAGTCGTTCTTTAGCTCCAGGGTTTACTACAAAGTAGATATACTATATCAGTGATGGTCTTTCTCACTACATACGGCAATCGTAAGATCGCGTGACAGTCATCGTTAAGTCCCTTCACACAAGTCTAATGGTACGGTTAATGTGTTAAAAGATACACGTGTGATATTGAGTGTTGTTACGTGTAAGAGACATCACCAAGCAAGATAAGTAACAAGAGATACGTCTTTATAGATTCTCGTAACACTCAAGAAAATGCCTCGGCTCTGCGTGTGTTATATGGTGAACAAAAATGCATCAAAGTATTAATCAGATTGCCAACCTTCCATTTCACGGGGAGTGCGATCGATCGACCTGTTGCGTGTCACAAAATGTAATCTAAACGATATATTCAATCTTATTCCCGGCTCTTATATACACAAAGCTGCAAATTGCAACGCACAGCACTCACACGCTCACGCTGGGCTCGTCGGGCTATCGAAGAGATACACATTCCCATACAGATCGTAAAAAACAACCGTACAATCGCACGAGATCACGCGACACGATCTCTTAGTCCCATCGAAAGAAAGCCAACGTGCTTCGCACTTCTCGATTAGGAGTGGATTTGTCACGGCCGGAGAAACACTAAGGCCAAACTCTCAGGGGCGATTCAATCACGCCGGTTAGATCGTAGACAGTATCGTCATGCAAGTTAAAAGTGGCAAAACGCAAAGAAAGTGGCTATGACATTTGATTACGAAACATGTGCGCTCGCATGTGTGATTTGCTTTGCTGGAATAATACTCGACGTATGAATCTATCCGAGGATTCTGTGCTTTTTGATTATGCCTTGAATTGTAGATGCTCCTCGAGCGACGTAAGCGAGGTATTAGAGAGGTATCTTTGGAGCAACGCTGGGTACTCTGTTCTCCGGTCGGAATATTAATATCGTTCTTGCGATGCATGAGCACACAATGCTGAGACAAGCCATTGGCGGATCATTTTGCTTTACCTCGCTGGAAGGAGATGATCGTCTGGCTGAGCTCCTCTATCATGTGAACCCGCCGCCCTTTTATTCCCATCACTGTATTTTCGTGCAAATCATTTTAACAGCGAAAACAACGGACAATCGTCGAAGTCATGAAAAAGAGTGTATAACTGCCGATTCAATTAACGCAATCGTGCGTTAGTAAATGAGATTTAGGCCCTTATTCTAATCGACACGATAACTTCGACCATAAATAATTTGCAAATCGTTCGCAAATGAAAAGATAGTCGGGAGATTGGTCGTCGCGTGTAATGATAACGTATACACAGTTTTGTACAATAAAATTTTGACGAGGGCGCGATTTAGCAGCGATTAATTTAAATTACCTTTTCCCGAGTCGCTATTGCGAATAACGACTTCGTCTTTGCAATAGTTCTTCCCCGGTATGCGCGTGGGCTTCGCGAATTTCCCGCTATTCTTGATCACTTCGCCGGGCCCCAGGATCGGTGCTGAGGTGGGCGAGGTCATTGCCAATAACGGTGACGACAGGGAATTCGTGGGCGTGTCGGGTACCGTCTCGGTCTGTTAGTGAAAAGCACATCGCTCGTGAGCGTCTCGGAAAACCGACGGAATGCAGAGGGTACGTCGGCAATTTATTTTACATACATTGTCCAGATGCGAAAATTTTTGCATATAGTACACGTCCATCGAATCGGTGTGACGCCATTGTTTCGCTCGCAGCTCTATTAGTTCCAGCATATGAGCCCTGGTCGTCAGATTTAATTTATCGTTTTGACTTCCATTCCTGATCGCCACAAAAGCTTTGTCCAGCTGACCTAAAATGAAAATAAAAAAAAAAACAAAAAAAAAAACAAAATGATTACTGTCAATGTTGGTGAAATTTTTATGTGGAAAGTTGAAAATCCTTGATTTGTTGCGTAGTTACACTTGCACTAAAATTTCTATTTTAGTTTCTATTTCTTTAATTTCTATTTCTATTTTATTGCACAAGTATTGCATTTATATTACAAACATCTTATAATTATTCATTATAATTATTTAATTTAATTATAAATAATTCTTATAATTATTCATTATATATTGTAATTACCAGAATAAAAAAATCAACAAAAGATAGCATACCTTTGTAAATAGGTTCTAATTGGTTGGCATAGAGTTTCAGATGACTACACATGGAGATTATATTCATTTGCAGCGTTCGGTCATGGAAGCCATTATTCAGTTGCATTGCAACATTGTCGATTAAGGATACTATATCCTCTACTAAAAAAATACAAAAAGAACAAGGAATTCAATTATCTTTGAACTTGAGAAGGAACAAACTGATACGCATAAGAAGAAAAAACTTATATATTTGTGCGAAAGAGTCAGAAGTTCTTTTGTCTGTTGTTTTGTTTTGTTTGAAGAACTTTCTGAACCAGCAACATATTGATACAATAAATTAGACTGAAACAAAATATATTTGCTTTATTTTAACTTATCGTCCAGAAAGTAGTTTGAAAGAGAACAGGCCTTTTGATATCTTTACATAAAACTTGCCACTATAAATTTTACTCACAATGAAATATAAATAATGAAAAAAATTACCAGTCGTGATCCGCCCATCGACGGTCGAGTTACGCTGGTTTAGTTTAAGCGGCCGTGGTTTTTCGAGTTTCTTCACAGTTCTGGCTCTGTTCAGTTGTGCGGTAGCCATTGTAATCCTACAACAATAAAATGTCGCGCTCGATGTAATGCCAATTACACTTCCCACGACTCGAATATCTCCGCGATATTGACACACGTAACAATTAGAGCGCAGCAAATGTTTGCACTCCCCAGCGGCCAAGATTCCAAGCTACATCACTGCTTCTCGATGAACTCATTTCTATCGTGTGACGTTTTGTCAAAGCAGCAGGAAAGAGAGAAAGACAGAGAAAACAGCCGCGACGTCACTCGTTCCGCTCCAAATTGGCGTTTTCACTCGCGAAGTGACGGCGAATTATTTTGCCCAAGTCATCACAACGATAAAAATAATTTATGCAGCTGTCACACGAATGCCGAGAAAGAGATAATATAAGACATACGCCACTAAGTTAGACGAAGACAGCGCGAAGGAACAGTGGCGGGACCTTCGAATTTTTTGCCCTGCTCGCTGTCGAATTTAGCCTCGCTGTGCGAGAGACGAAAAGTCCCTCTATTCTGATCCCCAATGAGGATCCTCGGGATCCCAAAGCCTCGTAACTCCGTTTTAGCATCCGGCGATTCCGTCACTGCGGGAGAGCGGTCGAAAGAAAGGGGAGAACTGCGTAATTGGAGCGAGTGAGAGATGCATGCGGACGCGGAAAAAACGGGCGAATAACGCGTGAGAGACAGCTATTTATAAGGTAAACGTCGCGAAATGCACGGATTGACTCACACGACGAGGATTACCGCGTGCGCAAATATTTGTTCACTTGATAAACAGACGTGTTTCGTGTCGCGTCCGCGAGTAGGAAGCGACGAGTCGAATAAAGACAATAGAGAGGCGCGAGAGAAAGGGGTGACGTCGAGTGCGCGGGCGGAAGGGGAACGACGAGAGAGAGAGGGAGAAAGATGAGGAAGGCGAGAAAAGGGGATGGGAGGGGGAGGACAACACACTAATAACAGCGGAGAAATTATTTCTGACGTGTGTACGTGCGCGTATGTGTGCGTGCGAGAGCGCGTAAACAATCGCAAATAACCGCGACGCGGGTCGCAGAGGCGCGGGCGGACGGAACTTTCGCAGCGGCTCTTTCGCGGAATTCCAGATATGGAAATATCCGTGCGGCTAAATCGCGCCGCGGTATTGCGAGGTGACGGCGCGTGTCGCGAAGCACGTCGAGCCCCTCTCTTCCCCGCGACGTCGGGTAGCGCGCGCGGGCTCGGCGCGAACGTACCTCTCGCGAAGTCCACCGCTTCGTCGGCCGTGCAACGGATCAACGACACGCAGATCGTCCGGTTGAAATCGTGAAGATGTGTCGTCGACATACGCCGCGAAGCTATCCGAGTACCTCGAAATCCGTGGCGGTCAGTGCTGCCAACGCTGCGAACTGTCGCCCTCTAGACGCGCGCGAGAATTGATTCACCGTTTGGTACTCGCTCGAATATCATAAAAATGTTTACAGATATTCGAGCTCTTTGCGACAAGATATTCATACAGCGATAACAACTACGTAAATTGAAATAATTGCAGTCAATTTTTGCTTTCATTACTGACGACGAGGGCTGCGTTCGGGGAGACGCTATTCAGCGTTAGAGCCTCCGCACAAGAACATCCGTAACATGTTAAGTTCACGGATTTCTTTGTGCGTTGACTTATTTATGTTTAAGTTAAGTTTACGTACTGGTATGGTCATTGTATTGTCAGTTCTTAACGTAACGTAACATGTTGCGAATGTGCTTGTGCGTTGGCTCTTATGAGCGTTCTCTGTCCTTGTTCAATTTTTAGGAACAAACAAGGACAGAGCACATTCATAGCGCTAAATAGTGTCTCCCCCATGGACGTAAGAATATATGGACGGAGTGAATTGTCGCCGGGGTGAAGCCCAAAGGATGAGGGAAATGATTGTATGTATTGTAGTGGAATTACGGTACCAAAATGGCGACGGTCGCTGTTTTTATACACTGAAAATAAATATAAACTCCGGCACTAATATGGCCACGACGATGTAATCCTCTTGCCTTCTGGGCTTCACAACCCCTCGTTTATAATCGCACTTTTCGCTCCGTCCATGTATTCTTACACGTCCATGGTCCCCCGAATGCGGCCGAGATGATATTACCGACCGTTGGTCTTACGAGATTTAGTAGAAATTTCGCTATTTTAATATCCTACTGTCGATAAATTTGTCGGTAAAAAGGTATAAAATCAGTGTAGGTGATAATTACAAAAGTGCAGTATTATAAAAATATAAATAAAATAAATAAAAAGCAATTACAGTAAATGAAACACTCTAATTGGTTGATTCTTACGTTTACGACCACGCAATTGTAAAATGACCTTTACGAAAACCTGCGAAGAGTTTCTTGCACTAGTGTAGACAGTTCATCTAAAGAGGACGGATCGTGTGTGATTTAATTCTAACCTAATCTAACTACTGTTGATCCTGGTTATTCTTTACATTTCTCTGGGAGTTTCATTGAATTTCATTGAAGAAAGACGCAGACACACAGAGCAGAATGTCAATATTTGCTAGGCGAATTCTCCCATCGAACTGTAATAGTCTCATTTTGTTTTAATCATTGAAGTTTTTAGCATATATTATGTATGTACTATATCCGCGTGTTTCGCTGTTTGCAGTTTTGAAGGAGTGCTTACGACCTGTACGTAACACCTGTCCTCGACAGTTCACGACTCAGTCGCAGCCAAATGTGGAGGGTATGTAAGGACTGTCCTTATCATCGACCTATAGTATGGACTGCGCTATCTCTTACTTTGTTCGTATATGAAAAAGGGTCCAGAGAGTGAATGAGATAGCAAGTGAACTACCTCTGTCTCTATCTATGAATCTGATTGATACAGACTAAAAAAAGATATTGGCCGTGGACTTGTGCTGGCCTTGTCCCATACTGAGACTTACTTTTGATTTGCATTACACGGTCCATTCTATAGGCTGATGGTCTTTATAGTTTGGTGTCATTTGATCGTCATCTATTTGTTCATCTATTTCAGAGAGCTCAGAGGTTACGCTGGATCCTTTGACCCATCCAGACTTCTTCCAAGTGCATAATCTGTTTACTGTGAAGGATCTATATAACGCGAGGGTGCACTACGGTCACAAGGAGACCTCCATAAACAAGCACATGGAAACGTTCATATTTGGCTCCAGAATGGGACATCTGATCATCGACCTGGATCAGACCGCTGAACTGCTGCGACAAGCATTGAACTTCACTGCCCACATCGCATTCAGAGGCGGTATAATCTTGTTCGTCTCGAAGAATCCTCAAATCACCCATCTAGTGGACAAGACAGCCAGAGAGTGCAAAGAGTTCTCGCACACGAGATTCTGGAGGAAGGGCATATTCACGAATTCTACAAATCAGTTCAAAACTGTAACAAGGCTGCCCGATCTGTGTATCTTCATCAACACCCTCGATATCATGACTGAACACATGGGGATAATGAATGCGGCGAAGATGTGTATACCCTCCGTGGGTATAGTCGATACGAATTGCAATCCAAACCTCATAACGTATCCCATTCCTGGAAACGACGACTCCCTGTGCTCCCTAGAACTCTATTGCTCGCTGTTCAAAAAGGCTATTCTCAGAGGTAAGAAGGCGAGAGAGCAGCTCACGAAACTCGCGAGCTCCACGTAGATCTAGTGTAATCAATCCAGCTAAATGAATATCGTGTATAGAGTAATTGGCCAAAATATATCTCTTCTTTCTCTAACTCGAAAACGAGACTGAATAAGATGCTAATGAATGACAATACTTCATTCGTTTTGCATTATGTATATGACACATGTTGAGTGAAAAGATATCTTTGTGCATCAGACGTCATACAAGGCTCTTGGAAGCCACACACATACACAAACTCTATAATTTTCAATTAAATTTAAATTTGTTGTCAATTAAATGGAATGTAAATAAAATAAATTAAAAAAATTTCTTGTAAATTTGAATTTATGAAATGAATTCAATTTAATTTACTTAAATGTACATTTCTCTTGATCTTTGTGAAGATCATATGTATTGTGTTACCAAGATTAAGAGGACTGAAGGATCAGATTACCTGAAAATCGTGCTTATTTTTTCATGATTTTTTATGACAAACTGAATGAATATGCGAAAGTAATATTTTGACGTGTATTTGTACAACATATAAAGAGAAGAAAAATATAATTTAATGATTAAATACTCAATATAAGTGTATGGTGTAGTTAAAATGTATTTCGTTTTTCTTTTCAGTCGTCATTTTGCAGTAATATCTTGATTCTCGGTGACTCAATTAAGCTGAATTTTAAGTAGAAAATTTCTGTAAGCTTGTCGTTATCGGGTGAACCACTATAATAGAAATTGAGTAAAAGTTAACAAGATCGCAAATATCTTAATGGAATATTATTAAAATTTTCAGTTCTTTTATAGTAAAAAAATTAATATTTCAAAATTAAATATTTTCACGAGTTTGTCAGTAGTTCACCCGATAATGACAAACTTACGGAAATTTTCTACCTAAAATTCAGCTTAATTGAACCAACGAGAGTCAAGATATTACTCAAGATATTGCAAAATGACGACCTTGAAAAAAAAAACCAAAATATATTTTAACTGCATGTACCATACTTATATTGAGTATTTGATCATCAAAATTATATTTTTCTTCTCTTTTTATATGTTGTATAAATACGTCAAGGTAACACTTTCGCATATTCATTCAGTTTGTCATAAAAAACTGTGAAAAAACAAGCACTTTCAGGCAATTTAACCTTCCAGTTCCCTTAAAGTTTCAAATATAGTCGATTATTCAGCTTCTAAGAAGCTTATATATTGGTCTTTTAATTAAGTTTACTTACACAGTATCTTAAATGTATAAAGTCGGAAAACATCGAGGGAACTACCAATGAGCCGTACTTACACACTGATCTGTGTTTGATGGGGATCACTGCATAAATTACGCTTTCGTAATAATAATGAAAAATATATTGAGACACATGACATTTGACGTACATTGTTGAGTGATTTTATTATATGTAGTAAAAAAGTAATTATCGCAATATATGATCACTTCTTGTTATTCTCTTTCGTGGTGCCGTTATCACTCAATCTTGCGGCCTTCTCGTACCTTCATCAGGTATTTCGGACCGATGTTTGTCATCAACCTACGTGAGGCGAATGTCAAACTTAATTAGTATTCGACAATGACAGCGACACATGAATATGGCGAAATGTCACGTACCATCGCATAACATTTGGGAAGCAGTAGAATCCGTACAATAATCGCATCGTAGGTGTGTTGGCGATCCACACTTCCTTCATTTTATTCGCGATCGCGACGCTCATCAACACCGCACAACGTCTCGCGCTTATCTTACTGCGATCTACCGCCGTCTCCACGCCATATTTCTGAAAATTTCATGACATCCAATCAATTTTATTGTTTAATTAAATATCGGCTAAACGATCGTCGCGTATGCGCAATTTACGGTACATACTTGGCCGGGCGTGTCCGTGA
Organism: Odontomachus brunneus; assembly: GCF_010583005.1. Taxonomy (NCBI): domain Eukaryota; kingdom Metazoa; phylum Arthropoda; class Insecta; order Hymenoptera; family Formicidae; genus Odontomachus; species Odontomachus brunneus. Next base: position 1,329,980 of record NW_022639527.1, on the reverse strand, counting down.
AACATTCGGCTAGAAAATTGGTCTGCACTGGACCCGGGCAAGCTATGGTGACCTTGATATTCTTATCGCTGTGCTCTGTTAGCAATGCGTTAAAATAGCCCTGCAGATAAGTAATATTACAATGCCAATGCATATGTACGCAGTTTTTGAGCAAAGAAAAAATGTTTGGATCAAGTAGAAAATTAAAGTTCATAAGTGTTCATTGTTTAACAAATCATATCTGGCAGTCTGAAATGTTAAGTCATCGGAATAAATAATTCTCAGCCATGTTACTTATAAGAATAACATAAGAAAAAGTTCATTTCGGGATCCTCGTCGCAGAAGTACAACGGTCAATGTTGAAAAACATATATCACTGTATTGACTATCAATAGTGACAATAGAACAAAGTTTTTCTTGTTTTATTGCACTATTGCGTTCGTATATAGGCTCATAAATGTTAATCCATAAGACTTCGATAAATTTTTAGACTTACTTTTCTGGGGGGGATTGCATAATTGAGAACGTAACTGAATTAACGCGAATAATAATGATAATATTTTATAACGGGAAATTTTATCACGAAAGTTTATCACGAGATTGCAAAGTGTGCTTATAGAAATATTTACTTATAAGACTTATAGGAGTATTTACATGTAAGGCATGCTTGGCGCCGCAATAAGACGCCGACGATGGTATCGCTTGTATCCCCGCGATACTAGAGGTGACGACGATGTGACCTTTTCCCGTTTGCAGAAAATGTTTAACTGCCAATCTACTCAATGATAGGATGGAAAACACGTCCAAGTTGAACATGTCTTTGTCGACTTCAAGTTTGATGTTCTCCCATTGCGCTCTTTGACTGCGACCAGCATTATTTACCAGTATATCCAACTGAAACATGCGTCCAATGTGTAGAATGAGTTCACGTTTCAGAGTTCAACCGTTAATCGTTCATCTTTAGTGTTCATCGTTAATAATCATCCATAATTTTTCCAAGTTATCTATTAAATTATCAATATTCCAATTTATCTATATTTTTAAAAGTCACCATTCGAATAAGATATAAAAGCGCGTACCTCACCGAATTTGTTGATTACGTGTTGGAACGCTTCCTTATGAAAGTCAAAATTAAGTAGATCCAACGGATATGCTTCCACGTCGTCGTCATGCAAATTATTGTTTACTGAAAAACAAAAATGTTCACGTTTAGTGATAACGAGAACACGAGCGAGTTTGACAAGTTTTTATAATTAGCTTCGCAGCGCATCCCGATAAGAGAATTTGCCTTTTTATCAAGTAATAGCATAAGATAAATTTTGCCATTCGGCTGTCGGACACATCCTAAAATTCACCAAGAGAAAAACATCGCGCAAATTTAGCTGCTGACCAAATTTACTTTTATAAATACTTTTATAAAAGAAAAAACTAAAACCGAGGAAGATAAAATATGATATTAGTGTATCCTTCTTGACTTCTTTACGCGAGAGATTTCGGGTTTAGCACTCGCGGTAGACTTAAATATCTACATGATTTTAGTATATAAATAGTTTAATGAGAGTTCGACTTATTTTTTAATATTTTATGTGTATATATTTGATATAATTTTATATTTATAAGATAAGATTTTTCAGTTAAAAATTAACATTATTTTGATATCGGTATTATTTTGATGTCTCGATATTTGACTTTTGTCTACAGATTTATCAGATACCATCATCGGACTTTTTATACAGGGTGTCCGGTAACTGATTGAGCAACCGCCGTGTACAGGTAGAACAGGTCAAAATAATCATAAAAGATACATACCATTTTGAAATTTTCTCAATATTTATTCCGTAATTAACTAAAATGTATAAACGAATGAGTTCACGAGAAGCGGTAGGACAGGCTCTGTGTATAAAAAAATGGCTTAGCAACGATAAGTAAACAGCTGATTTCGAGACAGAGTAACAAGCGTAACGTATACGTTATTCCACCTCGAAATCAGCTATTTACTTATCGTTGCTAAGAGGTAAGCCATTTTTTTACATACAGAGCCTGTCCTATCACTTTTCGTGAGCTTATTCGTCTATACATTTTAATTAATTACGGAATAAATATTGAGAAAATTTCAAAATAGTATATAACTTTTATGATTATTTTGACCCGTACTCGGCGGTTGCTCGATCAATTATCGGACACCCTGTATATGCAACTTTTTATTGCTCAAAAATGCCAAAATTTCAATACAAATTCTGAATTGAAAACTTGCGACATTAACAATGCCGAAATAATATGTCGAATTATTTTCAGGCACATCTGAATCTTTGTTATATTATCTTATCTCTATATCGTATTTCATCTTATCTTACTCTCCAAGCAGTTTTTCTTCACGCGCTCTAATTCAGCAGTTCTGCGGGCGGATAGGATTAATTTACAGCCCGTTTCAGCCAACACGTATGCCAACTCCTCGCCGATACCGCTGGATGCGCCCACGATCCACACTTTCTTGCCTTTTAACGAGGCTGCGATAGCAAAAGCAAAATTAATAACGAATCATTGTCATTCAAACAGCGGAAGAAGAATTACTTCTCCGCTGTCTTTCGCACACCGGTACAAAAATACGATACTCACAAATGGGCTCGCCGAACTTCTCCTTAATGGCGAGCGCTAGATCGGAATCCAAAACAAAGGCACAGAAAACGTAGACGAAATAATAGAGTAGAATCAACAGACCGATAAGCGAAAGCACGTCCATATTTAGTCGCACAGCAATTCTAAATTATGTCTGCGAACAAAAGAGGAAAAAGTAGAGAAAAACAAGCGAATCTACGTGATTTATGAAGAATCTACATCATTTTTAAACACGCCTCAATTTTTTATCTCGATATCTCGAGATATCTCATATCTCGATATAAACTTTAAATATGTCGTGATTTGCACTTGTCACAACACATATAGTTTCGAATGCACTGAGTTTGCAAAAGCTCGTTGGATTTTCATCCTTATTTTTTTCAATAATAACGCAAAAAGGTTCATGCCACTTTCAGTCAAATTATCTGCTATCTTTATTTATCACTTTCTGCTTACGAAGATAGAAAAAAGGAACACTTTTATTTTGAAAACGTTTGTCATTCCGCGTGCCGGTATTGTGTGATTTTTGTTCACGTTATTCGAATTCTTACGACGAGAATATTTAGATTCTGCTGCGTCCGTATGTTACGTTACAAAATCCCCTACAACAGTGGCGTTTCCTTGAAATTCCATCAGTCCCGAATGTTCGCCGAGTGTTCTCGACGAAGTACTGACTAAACAAGAGATTCAAACTCCAATCACGACATAGCGTGAATCATCGTTAGCTGTCAGAGTACAAACCGTGTGGAAACTCACGACCACCGAGAGACTCTCCGATATGGTTGCTCGGTTCGACTGATTCCGTCTGACGATCACCGGAATCACGAAAGGTCATGGAAAGAATATGGCGAAATATTTATATTACATCACACACGCATGCGCACACACGATATATTCTACATTGGACGTACAACACACCCCAGACAGCACAAGAACTTCTGAGAACATTCCAGGGATATTCTGAGGATATTGAGACGTTCTCAGGACGTTCCCTGGATATCTGTACTGTTAGGGACGCTACCTCAAATATTCGGAAAGAATACTTTCAGCTGGATCTACCGCAGAAGCACGCGGCGAGGGAAGTCGCGTTCCGTCCCCGACGCTACACGTCTATCGTGGATCTCGTTTTCGTTCGATTTAACGCGCAAATTGGGGACCGGTTCCTCCTACTAGCCGGGAACATTCAACATGCTCTCTGTCGTTTCGCGTTAGCTGTCGAAAACTGGTATAAGCCAGTGCGTAGGGGAAGAGATAAATGTGCGACATTAATATGCGATTCCCGACTGTCCCAATATGGAATTGGTAGTCGAAGTTCAGCAGCTGCCGTTGCGCAGAGTGTCGCAGATGGCCACATCGACCCGCGACTGAGACGTGCGTTCAAAGTGGCGGCAACATTTGTAGGGAATTATGGAATACCCTATAGGTAGTCACGCTTGCGTGCTCCGCTCGCTCGTTTTTATTGCACGGGATAGGTAGATAATATTTGTTTGCATAAACAATGCCAAAATATTGTCTATATGTACACATGCGTGTTCTTACAAACATCGATGCTTTATATTTGCTTTAGGGTAACATGCATTTGCATATATATTCGGATTTTCGATCCGAGGAAAAAAAATAGTTGTCGCCCTATTCGCTTGCAAATTCTTTGAATGTTCGAAGTTTGAACGCTCTCATAATATGCACTTTACTATACTCTGCACTTTTAAAATGACTGGATGTTCGTTTTTCGTGATATGGAATTATTAATATTTGCGATAGCGCGAGTTTTACTTTATATATTGTAACTAATCACCGACCAAATGTTTATCAAGTAATTAAAAATTCTAATAAATGTATCCAACTCGCACGTGTTAAAATTGTAAAAAGAACGTGTTAAAACACATATAGTTTCGAATACACTGAGTTTGCAAAAGCTCGTTGAATTTTCATCCTTATTTTTTTCAATAATAACGCGAAACAGTTCATGCCACTTTCAGTCAAATTATCTGCCATCGTTATTTATCACTTTCTGCTTACGAAGATAGAAAAAAGGGACACTTTTATTTTGAAAACGTTTGTCATTCCGCGTGCCGGTATTGTGTGATTTTTGTTCACGTTATTCGAATTCTTACGACGAGAATATTTATATTCTGCTGCGTCCGTATGTTACGTTACAAAATCCTCTACAACAGTGGCGTTTCCTTGAAATTCCATCAGTCCCGAGTATTCGCCGAGTGTCCTCGACGAAGAAAAAGGACGTGTTAAAAGAAGGTGCATTAATTTTTTATATTTTAGTATCGCGTTCCAACATTCAAAAAGTTTGATGGCTGTTTCTTGCTACTTACGTAACTACATATGCAAAATTGTTTTTCAGAAATATTTATACAGATGCACACGAATTCAAATAGCATGCTTTACGTACGTACAACATACATTAATTACGCTTCAACGTTCAGTACAACTGTGTGCTCTCTAATTATTGTCCACACAAACGTCAAGTGGCTCTTATAGCAGAACGTATCAGCTCGTCGACACATATGATTCACACACAAACACGCCAAGGTTGTTATGTTTTAAACAAAATGCTCTTAAAACAAAAGTTTTAAATATGTTTTAAACGTTAGATAAATTTAAACATACGTTTTTTTAAAAACATGTTTTAAACATTTGTTTTATAAGAACATGTTTTATAAGAAAGTGAAAACAAATTTTAAATGCAAAATTATTAGTAATAATAATTTGATCTTTGGCAAAATATTTATTTTTATGTATTCTTGCATATTATATATAAATGTGTACATTAATGCACATTTTAATTATAATTACATATATGTATATCGAATATGAATATAATTGCGAAATCTTCGCAATTTTGCAAAAAATAGCAACCTGCTTCAGTCGTAACTTATATTACTTCACATTTTATATCTCTAGACACGTCGATATTGCACGAAAATATCAAATATAAGTAAACACTATATATATATATATGTCTCACACTCTCCTCCGGGCATTTTGTGGGGATGTAGAACAGGTTGAGGTAAACATAAAAGTCCTATACCGTTTTGCGATATTCGTAATAATTATCGAGATATTAATTGTAGAAAATTTATGAATGATCATGCAGGATATGGTAAGTGAGTTATAATAGCGACGATTGCCGTCGTGTACTTGTACTTTAGGTCAAATTGAATAAAAGAGTCCTCTACCATTTTGCAAATAATCACATAGATTTTTAATTACTAATTAAAGAAGATGAGTGCATTATCACGCAAAATCGTGCAATAATCTTATATCGTGCAATGATAATCTTCTTTAATTAATAATTAAAAATCTATGTGATTATTTGGAAAATGGTAGAGGACTTTTTTGTTCAATTTGACCTAAAGTATACACGACGGCAGTCGTCGCTACTATAACTCATTTACCATATTCTGCATGATCATTTACTAGTTTTCTACAATTAATATCTCGATAATTATTGTGAATATCGCAAAACGGTATAGGACTTTTATGTTCACTTCAACCTGTTCTACGTCCCCACAAAATGCCCGGAGAAGAGTGTGAGACACTCTATATATATCGAATAAAATATCGAATATTCCTAATACAAACTAGAATAAACTATACTAGAAGAAACAATATATTGATATTTGTTAAAATTTTATATAAATATCAGGAATAGGAACAATTGGTAGATTAAATATATGTTTTAATATAATATATTTTAACGCACTAAATGTTATTAATATATCCTTTCTTATAGAATAATTAAGAAAAACAGCTTCATTAATATGACGGCTTATTAGTTTGCTTCTTTTATATACCACACATTAAAATTATATAATGTGTATATACATGTATATATTAGATTTGGTTTCCGGGTTTGACGTTTCGCGAACATTCCAGTCCATTTCATTAGGGAGGAACAACTGATGGCATCGAGTCGGAATCAAACAAAGAATCCACGTGGCTCAAACCCGGAAACCAAATCTAATATGCATGGACCCCGCGAAAATCTAAAATACATGTCCCATATAGCACACAATGTTATATGAATATTCTTATGGAATACGAATATTCTTAATTTCAGAATATTCAAATGGAATGTTCAATAAACGTTCAATATACGTAAAATATTACAATTAGAGTCATATTTTCATAATGAAAAAGAACATGCTAAGAATATTCCTCGAAAGTGTATAGAATATTTGTCGAGAATATTTGTGGAATATTTTTCGAGAACAATTTTAGAATACTCGTTCCAAACTATTTTCGAATATTCATCGAATTTATATATTGCACATTGTTTATGGTGTAATACATGTCTTAATAACTTCTGAGAAAGATAGTGAAATCTGTGATTACATATAACCGACACATTACCCAGACAACACACAATATTTATGATAAAGATTCATAAATATTTATGTCGAATTATCTTTTAAGAATACTATACAAATATTTTAAAAATATTTTAGGTATACATAAAGGAAAAAAATATCAAAATCTTTTTCAAAATATTAAAATATAGACTAAATATTTTATGCTATATCTATAAAAATAATATATACATATATATATATATATATATATATATATGTTTCTAAAAAAAAAATATTTCTATAACATTTTATAAATAAGTAACATTTTATAAATATTTTAGGAACATAAAGGGAAAAAGTATCAAAATCTTTATTCAAAATATTATTAAAATATAGACTAAATATTTTGTACAATATTTATAATAAATAAAGAATAAATATTTGTAGTAATATTTCGTAAATGTTTCTATTAACAATTATTATACATGAAAAAAATAAATATAATTATTTATAACTATTAAACTAAAAAATAAAAAATTCGAAATTTAAATTGGTAATGTACACTGAAAAAATTCTTTAAATTAAAGAAATATAATTTGTTAAATATAATTTCTTAACTTAAAAAATATTTATTAGATTTTAGAACACATGTAATAAATATAACGTAATATTTTTTATCTGTAAGATGGTGTAAAATTATGAATTTCTAGATAAAAAATGATTTCTTTGATTTTTTAAAAATATCAGTATATAAGAATAAGTAAATGACTTCCTTACAAGAAGAGAATTAGTCTTTTTAATGTAAAAACTGTGTTTAAATAAATATTTGCTTGTTTTAAAAGTAAATGAAATACAAATAAATTTAAAAGTAATGAAATATAAGCAAATAATTTTATAAATCTAAATAAATTATTTTGTAATATTAAATGTATCTTTTTCTGTATCAAATTAAAGTTTCTTTTATTATCAGAAAACAATTTATTTAAATTTACAAAATGATTCAGTTGCATTTTACTTTTAAAACAAATATTTTTTAAATATATTTTTTACATACATGTTACACATAATTTTTACATACTTGTTACCTATACTCGTTATTTCTCTATTATTGTTGCTTTTTTATAAGAAGTATGTAATACAATTTAAAAAATAAAAATTGTTTTTTATTGTCTGTATGTGTACAATTATGCATAATATAATTATCTTGACTCCTGTCGGAGTTTTACATGGTGTGTATATGAAATTGCCCCATTTAATAGCGTATATATGGCCCTTGATAGAATTAAATAGCCTACTCAAGTAGGAATTTACTACTAGCATCAAAGTGATCCAGTACTAATTTATGGTAAACTTACTGGCATAATACCAGATACCAGTACGGTTTTCGTATTGGTGTGATACTGGGATGATAGAAAAGGACCAGTATCGGAAAATAGTACTGTCACAGTATCGAAAATCAGTACAGTACCAGTATAAAAAAATATTGATTCCTAGTACTGGGGAAGTACCTATTCCCAGTACCGAGTCAGTATCGATTTGTAGTAATTTTTATTATTTGTACAATTGTTAATATCACAACTATTGTATTTAGTTATAATATATATGGAAAGAAAGATCAGATCATATGCCATCCCACCATATGCCATCCCTGGTAACAATTTTTCATACAATTTCTTATATTATTGTTTTTAATGTCATTATGTCATTAAATCTGAACGATTTAACCATCATGCAATAAGTACTGAAGACAGCAGCACCGAATAAATTATTAGTCTCGCCATGTAACTTTTACAGAATTTTTGTGATTTTGTGTTTATTTGAAAATATATCATGCTTCGATTTTGATAAAATTTAATACAATCTGAATTGGACGATCGATCAAATTAATTCGTACATGTAAAAGCATAGTATTTTATTAGCATGATGGAAAAATGTCATTATCTGCTGTTTTATTGTAGTAATTTTCTATACAATCTCTGGTAGAAAATTAATTTCGAATTATCGTACCGGTCTCTCTTACATTATTTATACGCTAAACGGTTTCGCCTATATTTTGCGATTTAAAAGGCGAACAAACTCTAAGATTTTTCTTCCTTAAACTAAGTGGGCAATACAAAGCACTTTTTTATAAAGTGAGGAGTGTCTAAGACGACGGACGATTATCCAAAAAATATCTTCGGTTCAAGTTTGAATCTCACCAGAGAAAATCTTAAAAATTATGAAAAAATAATATAGAAAAACTTTTTTTTTATTGTATTTTATAAGTATTTATGAGTATTTATGAGAAAGTGCTGATTCTATGAGTAATTATGAAAAATTATGAGAAAATTTTCTACCAAAAATTTAATTGAAGAATCTACGAAACGACAGGATCTGCGCGCAATCTGCCGTCAGAGTCTGTCGGCAGGCTCTACGCACAGTTTTCCGCCAATCTGATGTCAGAGTCTGCTCGAATTCGACAGATCCTGTTGCCAATCTGATGTCAGTTTGCGTATAGATTGCTTATTGAGTGATGTTTTTTCTTCTAAAATGGAATTATTGGAATTAAATATTCTAATAATAGTAACCAATTTTGATGGTTTTTCTGTCGCTAGTTTATTTCGCAATTTAGAAACTAAACCAAAGGTAGAAAATAATCTTTCGATACCTGCAGACGGAACAACAGCTGTATGTAACTGTGTAGACAAGTCGAACATAACGTTATTTATGCAATTTTGAAGAGCACGCCACTATGATAGTGGAGTAACATTTTCTATATTTTGAGAACAGAATAAATATTTTCTAAATAGTGAAGACTTTGACTGATATTTTATTATAAATGGCATAACTTCAGGATAATTTGCAACTGCATATTCTAGAGCAAATTCTAATTGGTTTTGGCTCAATTTTTGACTTCTAAAACGATGATCTAATAAATTTGCCAGATAATAATGGAGGTGTCATTGCCATATCAAAACGGTTCCTAAAGCACTTTATTTCTAATTGAGTAAATGTTTCTTCTTCAATATTTTGCAATAAATTTAACCATATCTCTGTAGCCTCACTAATAGTGTACGTTTCATTCTAAATTCTATTTAACGCAACGGAAATTTTATGCAATTTAAGTACGTAATTCTGTAAATTAATTTTGAGATCAAGACTTTCAACTTTAGTACATATTTCTACATCAATTGCAGCACGATTTTCCATATATATCTTTGCTAAAGTATGGCAATTTTTTAGATACGATTCAAAACAATTGCATAGGATATTCCAACGAACATCTGAGGTAAAGTGAGTGAGTCACCTTCTTGTTTATATTTAGATGCTGCATAATGAGTATATTTAAAATATTTTATTACTTTTTTTACATTTTCTCTAAGTTCTGGTACGTCGATATCTTTTGCTAACAAATGTAAAATATGCGCTGAACCACGTATGTTATTATATTTAGCATAGCTATTTACATTGTGAAAGTTGGCTTCGCATTTTTGCCATATTACTTGCATTATTAGTCACAAAACTTCTAATAGAGCAACCAAATTTTTGACAATTTTTTATTGCTGTGATAGCTAAATTTAATAAGTAATCTGCAGTGTGCTGCAATGTGCAGTGTACTGTTTTCAGCAGTATTTATTGTATCTATCAAATGAATATTTCCTTCTAATACGTCAGATTATTGAGATACAAATTAATGGCTCGACATAAAGGTTACTCCAACCATTCAATGCCATACAGACTATTTTACCTTTTAAATTTTTTTCTATGCTTTGCTTTATAGAATTAAAAACTTTATCTAATAATTCATTAGCAATTTGATAACGACTTGGTGATTTATACCTCTGGCGTAGAAGATTAATCAGTTTTTTAAATTCTTTATTCTTTTTAATTGTAACGAAATTGTAATTTCGTAACAAATAACGAGATACTTCCCAACTCTAGGTCTATTTTCTGCTTTGGAACATTTGAAATATCGGAAGTAAAGTGTTTAAGCTATATTACAAAAAGCTATATTACAATAAAAGACATGTTTAAAAGATGTTTAAAACATATTTTTTTCTACACTTGCACTTCTGCACTTTAAAACATGTTTAAAACTTAAAAAACATGTTTTAAACAAAAAATACATAAATGTTTTGTTTTTTCTTTTTAAACATGTTTTTTGGCAACTTTAACACATGCTCGCTCTATTTCGAGAGGACAGAGCTGAAGTAACGACGACTATTTAAATAGTGAAACGCTCCGTTAAAGTCTGTTTGATTAGCTTCTAGACGCTCTTCTAATCCGATGGAAATACAAGTACTCCTGAAATAATATAAGAATTAGATGCAATTTGCAACATGAATAAATGCGCGTATTTCGAAAAAATCGCTCAGCTTTAAGGAAGTCACAGCGACCATTATCAAATACATAAAGATATTCTTCTTTACGCGCTTACTAGCAAGAACGATGCGCCCAAGAGCAGGCTCTTCAGCTTCACATCGGTGTCTATTGGGAATGTGAGCTGCAAAATGTAATCAACATTCAAGTGATCCCAATGGTGTATCAAGGACGCGAGTTGGTGTGTTTCATCCATTGACACGACCTGAAATCGAAGATGAAAAATGAACAAACGAGAGACATCACTGTTTCAGTAGAAGCATCCATTTGGTTTTAGATTGCAGTAATAACATATTATTTGACGGTTGAGTCATTACCTGAAATAATGCCTCCTTGTACATGCAACAGCCACAGATGTTAGGTCCGTAGATTTTGCAGAGCGGCGTCTTAGATGCGTCGTAGACCGTGAATTTCGGCCCTATCACACTGAAATTCTCCTCCACGCTGCCAATGAGATTCGCGCTTTCCACCGTGATTCTCTGCTCGACACCACGCGTCTTGCGTTAAAGACTTGCGAGTTATTATATCATGCGCGAAGGAATGTGAACGGACTCACTTGTTACGTCTCTTATTTCTATTTAGTCCTTTTATATATATATATATATATATATATGTGTGTGTGTGCTTGTGTGTGTGTGTGTGTGTGTGTATATATATTTCTATATATATACAGATATATATGTTTTCTATATATGTGGATCTATATATGTATATATATGTGTGTGTGTGTGTGTGTGTGTGTGTGTGTCGCGTTTACGAAAAAATCGGGTGACCCGGGTGATCTGAAACACCCTGTGCATTAGTAATAACCAACGATTAATTACGCTTGTTCCGCCCATTATCAAGCGCGATTTTTATATAGTGAATAAAAAACTGTTCGCGCATTCTACTTCTCTTGTACAGATAAATATTCGTAGAGTAAAACTTAAAGAAATACGAATTTAGTTGTGGTTTTACACAAAAAAAGCAAGATATCTCAATTACTCCTCAATAAAGATTTTTATATACAAATACTTATTTAGAAACAGAAAATTAATGAAGAAATTATGAGGTTCAAAAATGTTTCGAGATGCGCATCACCGGTCAGTAGTTTTATTAGCGCGTTAACGGACATCAATCGGGGTAGATTATTAATTGTTATTAACCCTTTCAGGACGGGGGATTGCTCGAGAAGATAATTATAGGGAAGTACGTATTCTATGAGTTTTTAGGGTCGTAGTATCCGAATCTGAAGATCTTAGATTTTTAAAATTCTGTGATCCAAGATGACGGACCCAATATGGCAAAAAAAAAATGATAAATAATATAAATATCACTCAATTTCCGTAAAATTTGAACTATGAAACTTTTTAAAGATACTTTTTTAAGAACTGAAATCGAATAATTGAAATTCAAAATGCCGACCAAGGAAAAAATTTTTAGATCTGTGTGGTACTGATGAGCTCCAAGAAGAGCGAAACTGGAAATCATTCAAGATTTTCACTAATTCAAATTTAGAGTGTGAAGTTCCACGGAAATTAGGTCATATTTATATAATTTGGCACCTTGAAAATCGCCATATTTGATCCACTATTTTGAATTTTGTATTTTTTATTTCAAATTTGGAAAGAGCACCCCAAAAAACCTCTACATACTAATTTTTATGAATATTGGATCAATAGTTTCTGAAATACATGCATGAAGGCCGTAGAGCCTTCAAAAGATGTCTCCCGTCCTGAAAGGATTAACGAGGACTCATATTATAATTGAACTCAACTTTCATCTACTCTTGTATCTGGTCAATCAAAGAGTTTGGTTCGATCTTTGTGTAAGAAAAGAAAAGTAAAATTCTCTGAAAAGAAGATAAAATTATTTGTTGAGAGTGATGGTCTTGAAAGTGTCTCCTTATACACAGACGTTATCAGCATTGTTGTCTATATCAGGTGTACATGACGTCATCTATTGAAAATCGAACCGAATCTGCTGACTGACCCAATGGATACGCGATACCCGAAAGAAAAGACACCGACTGCGACGCTTCGTTTATTCGCGCGTACGTAAACTTGCCTGTCGCGATCCGGGCACGTGCATCCAGCTCGGATCCTTCCTGATCACGAATGCAGTCTCGCCGCATTGATCCAAGACATTCAGCACGAATCCCTTATACCAGCCGCAGAGCCTGGACGTGGTCTCATGCCTGGCCTCCATGGCGAGGAAGAGGGTCTCCGCTCGAGGTACTTTCACCCTGTACTGATTCCCTCTGTCCGTTCTGCCGAGCACTGTGGAGTAAGCACAAAATCATTGACCAACATTATTGAGGCGACATTTACATATCTAATAATATGTAATGTTTCCAATGTGCGTATATGAAAAAGCATGTTTATATAGTACTTTCCATAAGTTTGAAAACATAAATAAAAATAAAAATAAAGATATTAATAAAACATAAATAAAAATAAAAATAAAGATATTAAAATGGGTATTTTATAATAATTTTATTGCGCACTATCTTTAGAAGATCGGCATTTATGTCATTTAATAGAAATTTCAAGTTTAAGAATCCATTTTCTGTATTGTGTGCATATATTCTATATGCTGTGAGATGAAGTTTAATGGACTCATGAGTAACTAAAGTCAAAATGCTCAATTTTACTTTAACCCTTAGTAATACGGAAACACAAACTTGTAGAGAAATTTTTTCGAGTAAAATATATAGAAAACTTCAATCTTTTACACGAAACTAAAAATTTTCTCAGATTTTTTCTTGCGTTTATTTCTCAAATTGAGAAGAAAATTTTCTATTTTGTCCATTTCGTTTTCATAAAAGCCAAATTATACTAGCGATTGGCGATTGACGATTGGAACTGGACCAATTGGAACAAAGCAAACCAAGTCTGAAGCTCGTTGATTCGTCAAAATTTAATCGTCAATCGCCAATCACTAGTATAATGTAGTCTTTATGAAAACGAAATGGACAAAATGGAAAAATCTCTTCTCAATTTGAGACATGCCACGAACGCAAGAAAAAAATCTGAGAAAATTTTAATTTCTTCCGTGTAAAAGATTGAAGTTTTCTATGCAATTTACATTCTGAAAAAATTTCTCTACAATTTTGTGTTTCCATATTACTAGGGGTTAAAATAGAATCGAGCATTTTGAATCCAGTTGCTCATGACTCCATTAAACTTCATTGCACAGCAATACAGAAAGTGGATTTGTAAACTTGAAACTTCGCTCTATCAAATGACATAAATGCCGATCTTGTAAAGGTAAATGCGAAACAAAATTATAATAAAATATCAATTTTAATATCCTTATTTTTACCTTTATGTTTCCAAACTTATGGAGGGTACTGTACATGTATATAAGAAAGATAAATATATACAGAGAGAAATAAATAAAAGAACAATTGGACTGTCAGGGAATCAATTTTGTTTAAATTAAATCAAACACTTTCCCTTTTCTTCATGTAAGACAGGAGGTTCGTGCGTCATGCGCTAAATACGTACAAGTACTCAAATCAATAACTTGCTGAATTTCCAGCTGCTCGACGCCGGCTAGGAACTGCGTGCCGGTGATCGAGTTTAATTGCGCTCTGGGGGTGGAGATCCATTCTAAGGTGTTCACGGGAATGGGCCTTCGAGCAGTTCGACTGCTACCTGCTGAAAAAAGATGACGGTTATTCGCTCGAATAATCAAAAGACGAGGGTCGCTTTTGTCGACGCTCGTTATCGCCATCGGGGGATTTCATCGTGTCACCGTAACGTGACCTCGAGTTAGTTGAGTCCAACGAACACGCCGTGGAGTACAAGGATTTCGGTCCAAGTCGCGATTTCCCTTCTTTCTTACTTATCGGTGTCGTCTTCTCCAACGCGCGTCAGGAAACGCGCGATATTTTTACCTTCTGGCTGCATCGTGATGATCGTCGCGCTGGAGTAAAAGACAGGCGCGTTCTCCTGCAGCTCCATCGCCTGCAACACCGTGTCCGTCGAATCTGAAAGAATTCGGCAAAAGCCGCGTTTACAAATTGACACTTGAGGGATGAAACGTTGCGTGATCGTGTTTAATTCTTTTATCAGATACCAGTCATGATCTCTTGATTCAAGAATGAGCCGTGAACTTCGTACAGTAACTCCGCTTCATAATTGGTTGCGCTGCCGCGACGCATGGACGTTGCCAGGATGGACGTCTGTTGTCTCGAGAAGAACAAACGATTAGAGATTCAAACCTCGATTTATTACCTCTCGCCGGCGACTCGCACACACGCGATTCGTGCATTACGCGCATTTAGCGCAAATAAAAAAAGCCCAATACTGACCTGAACCAACCCGCGTCGGAGGAGCAAAAAGATACACTACACTGATACTACGCTGTCGATCGAGTCTCTCGTTCAGGCTCGTCGCTTGTCCATAACGGCTTAATTTTTGCCGTCTATCTCGTTATCTGCCGATAAATCGTTCGTTTATCGCCGGTTCGCGGATAAGCGCTATCACGTAGATATCTTTTTGTTCGAACGCGCGACAAAAGTGCTGATCCCACAGCGAGAAAAGTTCACTCAAAGATCGCCCGCACACAAAAGTGCACTCGCCTGCAAACAAGAAAGTATTTTTCTTTCGTAATTTCCAAAGCACATGCGATTATTTTAATGTATTCCTTATCGTTCTTTATAACGGAATGTTGCAGTAATTAACTACTGAGATTTGGAAGATTCACAAGTTTTTTGAAAACTAGATACACATATTTGTACACTCGCATCACATATACGCCTTGAAATTATAATTTGGATTAAGTTAAAAGTATCAATACTTGAACACTAATACACTAATAACACTAATAAATGTTTAAACTTCTAACATAAAAAAAAAATATATATATATATATTAAAAGAAAGATATATATATTTCTTTTAATATTGACAAAGTTTAAGTATTCGTATTTAAAGACCAAAACAATAAGAATGTCCAGAGTCAGCTACCACTATTATCAGTGTCCAGACATTGGTATTTTTAATTTATTACTTTATTAGTAATAAGTAGGTAGGAAATAGGAAAGTAGGTAATAATATTAGGAAATTAGTCGTATACGAAATAAGTTGTATATGACTTTCACACACACACAACATATACGCGCATATAAGTAAGCTTGAAAACCGTGAAAGACTGAAACAAATTGTGTTTACGTAGATTTACGCTCGAGAAAACTTTCTGTGCTAAAGTATTGAATAAATTATACTTCAATAATAATATAAACAAAACAATGTTGAGACGACGCGGTGTACAGAGCATAAAAATATATTTGCATACCTCACCCTTTCCGGCATAAATTTACATAAAGGAGAGAAATGTCATCGCGAGGCGTCTTTATCGGAATACACTGCTTTCGTTTACCAACGTATCGAACGGGAAAAAGAAAAAGAGCACGTTGCAGCGATATTTTTCGCATGGGATTATCCCAAAAGCGATGAGGTGTGCGAATATTCTATCCTCACTCGCACTTGTGTGCGCTGAAGAATGCTTATTAACATAATTACATGTTTATTACATATAATCACATTTGTGTTATGCAAATACTTTCGCCAAAGTGTTTCCTTATAGATGTACAACTGCAAATTAAAAGCGTAAACGAATGTACAAAGATGCTGGCTGCGTCGTAATTACGTTTGATAGATAATTCCGCGGGTTATTTTCTCGTAAATGAAAAATGCATGACCCGCATCGGAGAATCTCGCGCACATCGATAGGGCAGCGGAATATTCGAAATGACTTAGGCACGCTCTGGATAACGATTCGGAGAGTTTTTCATTCGCCTTTCGCTCCCGTCGCGCCGATTAATTTACGCAATAAATTTTCGCAATAACATCGTCACGTCTTTCCCTCCCCGCGATTAACTTCACGCGAATCGCGATATTTCCGTTATCGACGGCATCTTCTTGTTTCTTCGTATATCGTGATAAGGCTTCCATTCTATTTATCTAAAGTTAAAGCACACTCGACGACGAGCATCGTTCGCATTACAATTGCGTCATATATATATATATATATATAT
>NW_022639527.1:1310361-1311823 GCF_010583005.1 Odontomachus brunneus | reverse complement strand
ATTCTATTATATATATATATATATATATATATATATATATATATATATATATATATATATATATATATATATATTTCAAATGGTCTAATTTTTCTCTTTTTTTTTTTCCAAAGAAGGAGCGCGATTTTGACCGAGGTCGTTACGCGAGAACACGTAGAATTTTCCGGCCCATGCGCGTTTTCTCACCCTCTCTCTCTCTCTTTCTCTTTCCATCTCGCGGCACACCCCGGTCGCTTTTACTTGTTGCTGCCGCCGGGATAGTTCCATGCGCGTTTCTATCGATCCGTCCTCTATCGCCCTATATAAAAGTCGCCGCCATTGGTAGTCGCGCGAGAACAGGACGGAGTCCCGTGCACACGCAGGAATCGCCGTTGAACGTCGTCATCGTCGTTGACCGTCGCTCGTCACTATCGGTAGAAACGCTCGCTGGCAGCTCGTGCGAAGGACCGAGGGGTGTCACGCGGATGATAAATTGAAAATCAGGTAGGTCCTGCCGCGGAGACCCCATTTATTCATTAGTCATCGGTGCCGAGAACGAGCTCGCGCTTTTATCATGGGCGCGCGTCAATAATCGCGCGATGACAATTCCGCGTCCCGTCCCCGCCAAACTCCCGACCCCGTTCACCAGCTGCGGAATGTTCGCACGCAATCGCGAAATTATGAGCTTCCTGTCGCCCCGACATTTCTCCCGCATTGTTGTCGTCGTCGTCGTGGTTGTCGCTCGGTCGATCGCGAGACGAGCGTGTTTCGCGAAATTCAGCCCGGATTTTCGCGCCTGGACCTGTGTACCATCTGTTAGCCGCTGACGACCGGTCCGTGCGGTCATTATTGAATATGACCTTGCTCGTTGATGAGCCGACGATATTGGCAAATTTCATTAACGCGATCAACAATCGAGAGATCTCTTGGGAGCGGGACAATTACGCCGTTTTACGTAAAATGTCAATTCGACTGTCGGCAGGAATTCGAATATGTACACGAAGAGAACACACGCATTATAGAGTTTTCTATTTTTTTCATATTCTTTTCAATTTTATTGTTTTTAATAGTCTAGAAATAGATTGTCAATAAGGTCTACCTTGCTAAGAAATATAGTAAATTTCCCTAGAAATATAACAAGTATTTTAATAGTTCATTTGAACAACTAATTATTGCAGAATGTCATTTATTCTCCGGTTATAAGATCTTAAGGTAATTTTTACTGTAATATTCTCTCCGTGTATCATCACGACGCATCTGTCTGTAAACATTTTTTCGGATAACGTAGCACTTATCGATCCGAATGTACGCCATATGATATCGCGCAACGTAATATATATTTGTGTTTCCTTAATTACGCCATTCTGCTACCTTATCGTCGCGTGAAACGCTCTCGCTCTCGCTCTCGCTCTCGCTCTCTCTCTCTCTCTCTCTCTCTCTCTCTCTCTCTCTCTCTCTCTCTCTCTCTCTCTCTCTCTCTCTC
>NW_022639527.1:1280205-1310075 GCF_010583005.1 Odontomachus brunneus | reverse complement strand
CTCTCTCTCTCTCTCTCTCTCTCTCTCTCTCTCTCTCTCTCTCTCTCTCTCTCTCTCTCTCTCTCTCCCTCTCTAATTTCTTATTTTTAATTATACTAAGCTCGATGAATTTTTACGAATATCAGATTAGATTATGCTGAGTGGTCCCAATAAGTCAATCCGCTTGTGTCAGCCGCAGTTACGTCGTAGATTTTCTCGATACGTCTTCATTCGCGCGAAGGACTTCGCCACCCTATTAACAAAATCGATATCGTCACGATATAGTATGTAAAATAGATGTAATCAATATACATGTGTGTATTTATAACGATACAGAATGCGCTTTCGCAACCGCGGAATCAAACGTTCTCGAGAACGTAGTAATCGCGTGAACGAGAGAACTGCCATCGAGTTCGGCCGTTTTCCCGCTTTAGTTCTACTTTGAACAAAACGATCGACCCGATTCGAAGAGGATCGAAGAATCTCTCCGCGGGACGAGGAGAGCTCGTCAGAGCGAACGTTACGCAATCCAATTAGCAAAAATTGCTCGAAGACCGCGCCACTTCATTTTCCACCTCGCTTCGCCTCGACGCCCAGCCGACCTAGTGTAACACTTCCGTCGGAAAAGAATTCTACGCAATCGACCGTTAGATTATGCGCATTTTACACGCAATCTCGCATGACGCCACGTCTCTGTTGGCCAGCTCGCGAATATGGCATCGCAAGGATGGATGCTATCGCTGCTCGTGCTGGGCACCGGCGCGTTCGCATTGGTCCCCGTCGCCCGGCAATCTAACCAGGAGTCCCTGAAGAGCGCATTGGACGCCGTCGTGCGGAAGCAGAGGTCCCTGGACGCGGTGGACTACAACGACCTCCACTCGTTCAAGTACCACGGCGGCGACGCTGACCGCAAGTTCGATCGGGACCTCGACGAGGAGGACGAGGAGATCGAGTTCTTACCAGGCGGTAAGAACGAGCAAGGCCTCCATTGATAGCGATCAAGGAACTCTCTAAACAAAAACGGGAAAGGAGTATCTCCGATCTTAAGCCTCTTAGCAAACGAAATTTCTTATCGCGTTGTCTTTACGTCACAATAAGATCTGATTAATTCATAATTAACCTCTTGGCTGCGTATGACGTCTATAGGCGTCATGAATTTTTTTTTTTTTTTCATATAAATGCCTACATATGTCAATAGATTTGCATTTATCTTATTTACAATGAAAGAAGTAAAAATATTATCACAATTACATTTTATTAATATATTAATTATTATTATTATTATTATTATTAATATATTTTATTGAAATAAAATTGATTTTGCCCCATACTTTAGTTCGTCACGTTGGATACGCCATTTTCAATTTCGTTGTTTATGGATTCATAGATTCACGGTAAATTTCTTTAAAAAACACATAAATCAATATTTAATAAAAAAAATATATAGTTTTTTATTTTTCCAAATTTTTTAATTACGTGGTCTACAATGTTAGGTCCGCCATTTTGAATTTATCAATTTTAACAACAAATTCTTATTCAATGATCTCACATGTACATGTTTGTTAATTTATTATTTAATGCTGCACATTTGGGCCCACTTATGCAGTTTAGGTCTCCGCAGCCAAGGGATTAATAATGGAACATGAAAAGCTCGATTTCATGCACTCAAACACGTAGAACAGCGCAGACAATTCTTATCGAAACCATTTTATATTTAAATCCGGAATTCCTCGATATCAATCTTCTCTTCGTCGAGTCTCGATCATTTTTTACCAATCTCTCTTCTTGAAAGCTCGATAATGATAAAGGTTGAAGTATGACGAGTCACAGACGAGTCCAACATTATTACGTTTTCAGATAATGGCCAATTGGAAACGGTGGGAGACGGTTTCCAAGGACTGCATGACAAGTTGCTCGAAAGGGCGCTGCTCGATTATCTGGAGAACATGCCTGAACAGGTGAGCTCATCGATTTGTTATTTAGCGAACAAAACATACATGATACGATTGTTTTGTTTACTAGATAGCGACATTGAGTTTTTACAAATGACTCTTCAACTGGAAAGTTGAAAAATTCAATCTACTATTTGATCACGTCGAAAAATTCAAGTCCTAACGGAATCACACGGTGTGCGATGTTGCTTGCAGGAAGAGCCTGTGGCTTCGATCTTCCGTGAACGCGAACGAAGTTCTAGTCGCAAACGAGGTGGCACCGGCGATCGGATGAACATCGACAACAAGGACCTGGCGAAATTGATTGGGCTCTTGGGCGAGCCGCTGGACGGTTCCCCGTATGGTCCGAACGAGATGGAGGACGGCGACGATTATTTAACCGCTTTACAAACGCTTTACGACAGATACAGAGCTGGTAGAGGGAACAAAGTATATGAGTAAGTCCGGTTCCTAATCGGGAGGTATTTATTTGATTAACGATATTGAAAATCGCGATTATCGCTAAAAAGTATAATTTCATCCTCAAATCGCGATTGTCTTCACCTCATAAACATCCGAGATTAATGTTCAAATTATCAGACACTGAATGTGCTCAGAGAAGTTTCGGAGAAAAAATTGCATCTATCATATATAAAAGAAAGAATTTGATTAGATTCATCAAATATCTGGTGAGAAATATGAGCGAACCAGAATTCCGGTTGAAATTGCCAGAATTCTGGTTCGTTTATATCTCATCAGATATTTCGTTAATTCAACAAGATTTTTCTTTCCCGCACGACAACAAAAAATATCTTGTTCTTAATTAAATTTCAATTTTGGAAACGAAACATTCGTCGTTAACGAGCCGCAAAAACGACGTTTGTCCGACAGAACTGCAGGACCAATGTCTTGGGGCGAAATGCTTAACAAGGGCTCGTCGAAGGGTCAGACAAGAGACGGCGGCGACAACGAATTCGTGGGACACGATCAGGATCAGAGCATCCTGTACCTCACACCGGCTGAGCGCAGGAACGTGAACGGCAGATACCCGATCGGCCGCGAATTCGGCAACTATCGCAAGTTTTCCAAACGTTATCCGGTCGCTAAGAGAAGCCCCAGACCCACCCAGACCAAGCTGAAGACCACCGACCCCAAGGTTGTTTTATTTACCCTCCACGACGATACGCACGAGTGAAAGAAAAGAAAAAGAAACGAAAAGAAAAGAGAAACGCGACTGTACGACTCACGACCATCAGAATCGAGAGCTATTGTCTAATTGTCACGTTGAAATAATGAGACAGATTTTGTCCGTCAAGTCTCAAGTCCCGAAATGAGATGACTCGTGTGAAGTGGCATTCAATTCGCGCAACTGTCGCGCGAAAATTCGGTTCAATTAATTTATCTCGACATTAATCGGATGTTGCCAAATGGCAACGTTACTTGTCTGTCTATACTTATGTCTATTCATGTATATTTGTTTATAATGTCCAATAAAATCTTTGGAAATGTGTATTCAGTGCTGTCATGTGGCAACATGTTATATTATTAACATCGTGCGAAATGGTCACCGAGGCGTTATCAAAGTTCGCGTCGACAAAATTCTCTCGGTAAACGACGATCGAAAATTGTTCGCTTCTAATCGACAACTGATACGATTCGTCGAAATGATTATCTCAAAACAAGCGACGCTTGAGTCAACAGCGTAAAAATTGATGAGAGTCACGAATTGTTATGCAATCGCGCAGTCAACGTGCAAATTAGATTTCGCTGCTTCAGTAGAATTATTAGAATTAGAATTAGTAGACGCGCTTACTTCCAAATCGTTTTAAGTCCATAATTTAGATAGAATCACCTGAAATAGAGAGAATCACGTGTGATATTGCAAGACTACGGAAACCTCACGATAAACTCACGATGAAGCTGACGATAAATGTAGTTTCAGTTTTTGTAGACGTGGACTTTTCAAGACGGTTTGGAGATATATTAGCGAAAATAGAAGTCATTAAACATGGAAAGTATTAAATATAAGTCATAAAAAGCTAGTTACTGACATAATATTCAGTTTCATACGCATAACTGAAGCTAAAAATAAAAAAAAATAAAAAATAAAGGTAAGAGCCAACACGTTTATCTAGTGGCAATCAATAATATATTACACAAAGAAGCTTGAATTCACTTACATTTAGTAACATCGAACGCTTTGGTTCTAAATATTTAGATCTTCAACGATCAAAGTCGAGAGATTATTAATTCACAAATTAAAACATAATAAAATATAAATAATTGTAAACTTTTTTGTAATATCATCGATCGCTAAACTAAAGTGATCAGATTTCCCAGCCCTGAATTCGAGACACTTTATAAATGTGTGAAACGGGGGGCGGGGGGAAGGGGGTTAAAAGATCCGAAAATTATTTGACAATTATTGAAAATGATGGCAAATCGGGGTCCCGAATAGCACTCGAAAAAACTCGGGACAAAGTGAAAAATCGGGACGTCTGGTCACCTTAACTAAACCAACATTGGCTCTTGCCTTTATAACTTCACGATAGACTTCGTAGAGAAAAAGAAAGAGAGAGCTGTGCTAGACTTCTACTTTCGCTAATATAAGCTCTCCGATTCCGCGGGTATTCCTGTTATCCGTGAATATTGTTGTTCTTATCAACGTAACCTGATGTAATGTAATTACGTAATGTAACATCGCTAAATATATACTTCAAGGTTGCTCAAGATCTGGGAGCTTTATTCGGCACGCAATCTACGGATGCTCATAATCGCACTTACAAGTCTGAACACGATCATGATCACGATCACGACCACGCGCATGAACACGATCACGATCATAGTCACGATCACAATCACGATCATACACACGATCATGATCAGGATCACGAGCATGATCAGGATCATGTTCACGATCACGGTCACGACGAAAAGGCGTCAGACACATCCCTGAATACGACGTCGTCGCCGAAGAGTCAGAAGGAGAACGCAACAAAGACGGCCAAATCGAAATTCGTCCAGGTGAGGAAGAAGAGCGTTGACTGGTCGCAGTACTTTGGCATCGACCGAAGAAAGAAGAAGGCTACCTTCATGGCCGGTCAAGGAACGCAAAATCAGGACGACGAGTGGATACTGCAACGTTATTACGAGGTATGAGATTTAATAATAAACAATCGCACAAATAATTTGAGCATTTATGTGTACCATAACTAACGACCGAATATCTCGACAGAATATGGCCGGGAACTTGAAGGAGGACGAGAACGAACGGAAGGACAAGCTCGAGCAGATGGATTCAAAGTTGAAGTACATCAAGGACTTGATGGAAGCTTTGAGATACACCAATTTGGAGGACGAAGCGGAACTACAGAAGGTAGCTCTTCCGACTTTAAACCACAACTCATTAATGACTAGTTTCATTTTTAGAATATAAAAGTCTAATTGAGGAGTAAATTACTTCGACAAGAATCTTTCTTCTTTGAATTTCTTATCATCTAATTTACAGATTATCCATCATTTAATGATTTTAATACTAACTTGTAATCTGTAAAGAAAAAGAAATCAACTACACATTAAACTACATATAAAAACTTTTAATTGAACTATCCTTACTTAACGAAACTTGATATCTAATTAAAAATAATGTCTAAAATCGGGACATAAGACGTCTTAAAAATAGTCTTTAAGATGCCTTAAAGACATTTATACCTAAATCGTCTGAAAGACATTTTAAAGATGATTTTTAAGACGTCTTATGTCCCGATTTTAGACATTATGTTGTCTGGGATCGTGGTCTTCAATGAATTAATTTGAAAATATATACGAAAACAAAATAACACATGAAGAACAACTTGCAAACATTCGTAAAAAAATTCAACAGGTAAAGGATAAATTAATGGCGAGGATGGCAGCGGCTTACTCGCTGCAGAAGATGCGCAAGGCGCTGAGCGATCTCAAAAACAACGTCGCGGCTCAAAAGGAAGCACAGAGGACGCAGAAAGAGGTTCAGAATAATTTGACGTCGAGTTCTCGTGACAATGGTCACGGAAATGGCAACAGCGGAAGTGGTGACAGAATTGACGAGAAACGCAGCGGTGTCAACAACAACAATATAGACAACAACGTAGACAACAACATAGATAGCGAGGGTAAGTACCCGAAAAAAATTAGAGAATTGATTGATAAATTACACATACTTTGTGCAATATATTCCGCAACAAATTACATTTTTCATTCAATTTCTTTTTTTAATAAAAATCTCGCAATATCTTGTAATTTATCACGAGTTGTTAAAATTTTCTAAAAAATTGCAGTTTTCTAATAAAGACATATTTTGTACATTAAATATATTTACGACATATTTTCTTATTTGAAAAAATTTTATAATTATATTTTAATAATTCTAATAATTTTATATATATATATGTGTGTGTGTGTGTGTGTGTGTGTGTGTGTGTCGCGTTTATTCTTACTATTCTCAAAGTTGATTAAACAACAAATCGTTTTTCTAACACTCTAATGTTTCGATCCTACAGCCGTCGAGGAGGCCAGAAGCTGCCCCGAATTGAAAGCGATCGAGTGGCGATGCAGAACTGTGGACAGACTAACATATACGTCTCGGTTATTTGCACCTTGCGTGAAGCTGCAGATTTGTAAAGCATGCGTACGTCCACAGATTGTTTCCTCATTATACGCTACGGAAATCTCAATGAACGTGTCTACCACAACGTCAGCTCAGAATCAGGCTATCAGCCGATGTTGAAGATTAAAAGATAAACAGTGTTCCAAATTCTGATCCACAATCTCAATCTACATTTCCTCTGTCTCGAGACGAGTATCAATCCTCAATACTTGAATTGATCTTTGAAATTGATATCTAATCCTTAAGTTTCTACAGATTCATGCACTCTTAATGACATTATATCCTAGAAAACAGAGACAGACATTCGTGAAAAGAAGGAGCAGAAGAAGAAACTGAACACTTTATTAATACTCTCTTGTTAACCTTTCAGGCGCAGGACGAGGAGGCATTGCTACCCTGTCTCGGTAACTACGCCGCAGAGGCCGGCATGGTGTGCGACGCGTTGGACTCCAGGGAAGGGCAGATCGGTGGCTCGTCCAGACTCGGAGCGAGCTACAGCCGCCACGAGGAGAGCCAGACGTGTGCGAACGCCGCGTTGCTGTTGTCACAACTGCAACCGCCGGCCGCGGCAGCCATGCAATGCCGCAATGCGCGTGAGTCGTGCCTACGACGTTATCGTTATCGATACGAGCGCTACTACCTCCGCTCGCCGGAATTGCAGACCATCTCAAACCATTAAGGACGAGGAACGACTGGCATCCTTCGGCAGCCTTCGCGTAATATCGCGAGAAACCTTCCGTCGTGACAAGGCGTCGATCGAGATCACCGCGTTCCCGGTATGTTAACTCCTCAGCGACCACCACGGCAGTCGCATTAGGCTCTTAGTTGGGGTTCGACCTCATTGCGAGGAGAGAAATCCACGAGTAAGCGATTACAAAGTCGTGCCGCTTTATTCGAGAGTGCGAAAGGCTTTATTTTTGGATATTTCATTATCGACTGCAGCTTCTCTCGTTTCGTGCCGCGACAACTCAAGGGACCTGCCTCGTGGCGCTCGCCGAGGGGTTAACGGGCTGGTCGCACGCGGACGGTGCTCTCGAACCGAGGCACACCGACTAGTCACTTGGGAACAACACAACACGACTAACGATGAGCGTGGAGCTCGCTTGTGCGTCCGTTTGCTCTCGATTCGAGATCACACGTCCGGTTCCGAAGGTGGTGACGAAAGTAGTGCGATAGTAACACACGATCCGACGCATGAGACAGCTCCTTTCACACGCGACGCTGCTTTCATGGATTCACATATCGATTCTTCGTCGACGAAGAGAGTCGACGAACTCGAGAGTCCTGAATTTAGAAGAGATGCGCGGTTAGCTAGTCAAATGTTGAGACGGGATGCGTTTTATTACCGATTTGCGCCGCTCGTCTAAACGACTACCCCGGTACAGTCTTCTCCGCGACTGAGCAACGATTTAACGTACTATAGAGACAATAATGAATAACCCGTAACTGATGCCCACGACTATTCGCGTGTTTGCCGCCGAAAGATCGCGGAAACTCGTTGACCGAGAGATTCGGTAGAGCTTGGACGAGCGCTCCGTAAATGAAACCGTACGATATGACTGTGTAAATCGTTGTTAAGTATCTAAAAATGTCGGAAAGAGAGAAAGAGAGAAAGCGAATCTTCCACGCCGCGAATAATTCGTTTCTCGATACAAATACATTCTCTAGCGCGTTAATTCTCCACGCTTCCGCGTGACTTCCGCGTGTGACGATTATTTGCGGTTTCGTGTCGGTAAATTGTGTGCGAAACGCATCGCGACCGCGCTCTTTCCCGCCGAGAACGCGACGCGGTGACTGTCGGAGAAAGCAAAAAGCAAAATAGAAGAGAGAGAGAAAAAGAGAGAAAACCCACATAGCATAGAAATGTTACAGCAACTTAAGAGATTAAACTTCAGAAGTTAAGTTAAAATATTAAAAAAACTTAAGGAATTTTCAATTATGTTGCTAAAGATGGTAGCGATCGTCGTGATCTTAAAATGTTACTTTCCGGGACTTTGAATGAACCTTAAATCCGCACGTTAATTCTTGGTTAATTCAAGATTGTCTTGTGGTTAAATTAATATCACTTCAATTATCTATCAAAATATGATCACCTTACCATTTGAAACTGATGTTTCAGCGATATCACTGTATGCTGCTCTCTGATTGAGAAGATTACTGCAACATTGTATTCACGTGTAAAAAAAAGAAAAATTTAATTCACCGAGATATTATAACAACATTTTAATATTAATAACTAACTTTAAATACTAACTTTAATGCTATGTGGGAAGAATGAAAAAAGTACTCAACTCAGCTTCCAAAGAGTCTACCTTTGCAAAATTTCTGTATCTATTACTGTCTATTATATCGTATCGAACGTTACACGGCGTTACGAACAAACAAACACACACGCATATACACATACACACATGCTCGATGTGTCACAGTGTCCTATATATAAATATATATATATATATATATATATATATTCAAATGTAATAAATATATTTCAACATAAAGAACATGCGCGCCATACCATGGCTGTGATTTTCATACCTCATTGTTGCACGACTCAACCTCGTCGTCGTCATTGAAGATGCAAGACTCTTCCGGAGGTGTCGAGATGTCTCGCAACATCTCCAGAATTTCCAAACACTGCGGCTTGTAGAGCTGCAGCAAGTTCAGTTGCATCTTCACGCAATCGACTGCGATAAATACGACGATCGTTTAGTCGACGTATGAACGAAGAAGTTCAGAGACAATTGAATTTGGCGGTTACTCACTTCGCAACTTCGACACTTGCTCCAGTCGAATCTTCAACTCTGTCTGCGCCTTGTTGATCTGATGGATCACCTCCTCGTGTGAATTCTCGGATATGACGGCGAATGTGGTTGGTGCGCTCGATTGCGGGTGTGATTGTTCCATTTCTGTGTGATTCATCTGTAAAGTCGGACAATTCAAAAGAAAAACGCTCACAGTTTTTCCAGTTCAATTTGATGCCGCCATCTTGACTCTGCATGTGGCCAACGCGAAAACACAAAAAAACATGGACAAGTTCATGGTTAGGCGACAATTTCCCGAAAAGTGCAGGGGATAATGTTGGTATCAAGGAAAATTTCTACACTAGTAATTTAATGATCTGGGTCCCTATTCTTGAAATTTTTGCGTATATATAATTTTCATTGCACAGCTATTTTATGATATGATTAAACCTGCGCAGTAAAACTTACGTATACGCAACTATTTCAAGAATAGGGGCCCTGTTCTTTGTAACTGCACTGCTGAACTAACGCAAAAGTGAGAAAACATATACTTGTCTCATTTCAATTTATTGCACCAGTTCAGCAGTACAGTTACAAAGAACAGGCCTTTAAATTATATCGTAAGATATAATAGAGAGATTAAAATCGTGAGATATAATCGTGAGATTATATAGAGATTTTCTTTCATACCAACATTATCCCTTCTATTTTTTGGGAAATTGTCACCTAATCCAAGTTCATCTGTGCATGCATAGAGTGACGTATGGCCTGCTATTGGATGTCATATCGTATTATTCTATGCATGCGCAGAAAGCCTTCTGTCGCGGAGGAAATCTCCCGAACTGACAGCACTGGACGTATCTGAGCATAAAGATTGTCGCAATTGTTTCTGATAGTGTCGTAGACGTAAAGGCCAAATCACACTAACGATTGGCGATAAATGATTGACGATTGAAGATTGGAACTTGACCAATTGGGACAAAGCAAGCAAGTTCTCTTGCACTTTCTGCACTTGGGTTTCCATCGCTCTCGACGAAAATGCAAAAGCCCGTATTCTGAGTTCTCTTTTAACGATAAATGAGCCTCTAACAATGGCTTATAAGCTTATAAGCTGATTGGCTATGAGTCACTTTTAGAGACTCATTTATCGTTAAAAGAGAACTCAGAATACCGGCCAAAGAGTGTTGCCAATTAATGTATCTAGGACGTTTAGAATGAGACACAAATGGTTGATTCTTTTTAGTTGCACTGCCGAATTGGTACAATAAGTTAAAATGAAAAAATATATTTTTTCTCACTCTAACTTATTGCACCAATTCAGCAGTGCAGCTCAAAAGAAAAGACTAAAAGAAGTCGCAATTGTTTCTGACGTATCGTAGACGTAAGGCTCGTATCACACTAGCGATTGGCGATTGATGATTGACGATTGAAGATTAGAACTTAACCAATTGGAACAAAGCAAGTCAAGGTTGAAGTTTGTTGATTCGTCAAAATCTAATTTTCAATCGTCAATTGCTAGTGTGATTTGGCCTTAAGGCCAAATCACATTAACGATTGGCGATTGACGATTGACAATGGCTGCGTTCAGAAATAGCTGATCAGTGAGCGGTCAGTGATTATTGGTCCTTACTGTTAGATCTCTAACTTTAGACCAATTATATTGACGAATTGCTCAACTGTTATGCAACTGTTGAGTTCGTTGAACGCACCCAATTAAAGATCAGATTTTAACGAATCAATAAGCTTCAGCCTTAGCTTGCTTTGTTCCAATTGGTCAAGTTCCAATCTTCAATCGTCAATCATTTATCGCCAATCGTTAGTGTGATTTGGCCTTTACGTCTACGACACTATCAGAAACAATGGCGACAATCTTTATGCTCAGACACGTCCAGTGCTGTCAGTTCGGGAGATTTCCTCCGCGACAGAAGGCTTTCTGCGCATGCATAGAATAATACGATACGACATCCAATAGCAGACCATACGTCACTCTATGCATGCGCAGAAGGCCTCTTTTTCTCGTAGAGGAAATCTCCCAAACTGACAGCACTGTGGCTCACAGTGAGACATTAGCAACAGACGCTCGCTGCTGTGGCTAATGTCTCGTTACGAATCAACGATATAACCTTCAAATTCTGCAAAGTCCACGGCTCGTTAAGCAACATAACTTATAAACGTCGTAAAATCGCCAATCAGCCATATCCGTAATTGTGATTGATAGCTAATCGTTCGTAATGAAATTCTAATTTGAATTCTAGCTCCTCTTAGCGGAAGTGCGCGTCACGCGTCTCATGACGTCGCGGGAAAAACGAGGTTACCTTATTGTTCGTCATTCGTGGACGCTTACGCGGACCTCGACGCAATCTCTCAATTACAAAATCGAGTGTCGAGTTGCATCACGACGTTCCGCATTGCGCGGGAGAAGCGCGGGCGACTCGCCAGCTGATTTTACCTTATCATCGGCGTATCAAAGTCCGCTTGGTAGAGGGGGGATGGGAAGGAGGGAGGCAACGCGTGTGGTCCGGCAGACCCCGGTCTCAGCGACGAGCCGACGACGTCGTCAGAAGTCGTGTCGCGTCTTTCTAATTGCAGCGAATCGTCATCATCGCTGTCGTCAATCACGGGGAAGCTTCACGGATTATACAACTGGCTCTACCTCATGGTAGCTATCTCCACGTGTCGCGCCGCCGCCGCCACGGCCTTCAGGGCCGTAATATTGGGCGCGCCGGCCTCCGGTAAGGGCACCGTGTCTTCCAGGATCGTCGAGCAATTCGGCGTCGCTCACATCTCCAGCGGGGACAGGTTGCGCTTCCATGTGTCCGCCGGCACCGGTACGTATGTCATGGCAAATCTTCTCCTGGGTAGCAATCATGTAACTTTAACTAAAAGCGGCGCACCGCGAAGTTTCAACTCGACGACTTCAGCGATCATGTAACTTCATAAACAATGAAAATATAAACGTTTTCACGTGAAACTTTTCACGAGTTCATGCCGGAGGAGAATACATGATCACGATACTCTGATCGTTGCGAGGATCACAACTTGTTAACAGATTGATTACAACTGGGACAATTGCTCTCTGTTTCTGTCGGCCCTAATTGCGCACACATCAATTTTCCGCTTTTTTCGATCAGACTACACGTTTGTTTTTGTGACATTGGACCCTCCATGTATTCCTAGACGTCTCCCGAGGCTTCTTTATCTCAGAAGATAGATCGTTTGTGTGATAAGAACGCATATCGCGATATCGTTGCAAAATCTCGAAGGACTATCGATTTATTTTCCGCGTTATATCTGCTATCCTCGACGACACGTCTGTGAATTATTTATTTCAATAAAATCGCACAGCCGCGTTCTCATTTTACTTTCGATTCAGCGCCACGTAATTGAAATCGCTTCGGATTATCGTCGATCTGTTAATTTTGAATACACGTGTGCGAACAGTTCCAATAAGAAGGAACGAAGCGTCGATTCATTTTTATTATTTTTTTTCGTGCTGCGCGCTCAAAAGAATTTCAATTTATCGCAAGATACTACTAATTTTCGTAAAAGACATTTAAATTATTTTCACTAGAATGAAATTCCCGCGACCACTACACGCGATTCACTAAAAGTTCAAGGAAACAAGTGTTACTCGTTCACATCAGACGAAACTCAACGTAAACACGTGTGTAAACGTAAACATCATTCGCAGATCTGGGTAAGGAAGTCAAGAGGTATATGGACAGCGGCAGCTTCGTGCCAGACGACACGATGATATCCTTGATCAGCAAGGAGATCGAATCGGTGGAGGGTTCGAATTGGCTGTTGGACGGTAAGCAAAGCGAAAGAACGAACGCGAGGCAAGGATTGTAAAACCAAGGATTGAATCGACATTTCTGCAGAAAATTGGCTAATAAAAAGCACGAAGATCCTACTTACGATATTCGAAATTTCGCGAATATCGATCCTTGGTGGCAACCACGCGCGTGCTCTCGCTCTTACAGGGTCGCGTGTCGACCGAGGCCGATGTTCACTTTCTGCACTACTCTAAATGCGAATGCATATCTTGGCATCAACGCAGGGTTTCCGAGGACGTTGGCCCAGGCGGAGCAATTGCAGAAGCTGCATCCGATCAGCGTCGTACTGAATCTCGTGGTGCCGACCTCCGTTATACTGGACAGAGTGCAGAACAGATGGGTCCACCTACCCAGCGGTAGGGTCTACAACATCGGCTTTAACGACCCACGAGTGCCGGTATGAGTTACGCAATCCATGAGCTTGACAATAACACGCTTCCAACTCGTCAGGTCAAAGGAGAATCCAGCGTCGAGTTCTTTTTTTACTGCTACATTCGCGCGACGCGTTCAAGGAGATGCCGTTCTCGAATTGAATCTCGACAAAATGCTAACTTTTTTTCGGCAAAGCTTACGTCATGCTGATTGCACGAAGTTATATACTTTTGCACGATGACAGTGTGTTTAAAAATGAGTTGGAAATTGAAATTAAGTCGAAAACGATAAAAATTGGTATCTCGAGTCATAAAAACATACGAAAAATTTGCAGAAAGATTTCTATGCAAACATGATTAGATTCTCTGCTAAATATAGTAAAACAAAACAGTACATTTATACAAGGTCCATATGTACAAAATTAAAATACTTATGTAACCGTTATAACGATCGTCTCTACGTTATCGACATTTTTTGGAGTTTGTCACTCATTTTGGCATCTCCTTAACACTCCACACATATACATATTACCGATCAAACAATTTAATATGAAATATAGACTTCAAGGTGCATCGTATTACAGGGTAAGGATGATGTAACCGGCGAGCCGTTGAGCCAGAGGGAAGACGACAAGCCGGAAGTCGTGCAGAAGAGGCTGCAGGACTACGCGACCAAGACTGAACCCGTGGTACGATTTTACCGCGAAATTGGGATACTGAAGGAATTTCGCGGCAACACTACCAACGAAATGTGGCCGTTCATCAAGGATTTCGTAGCGCAACAATTCTAATTTTTCTATCGAATTCTCCCGACGAATCCATTTAAGCAAATTTTATCGAATTGTTCGATACACAGCCTATTTTACTAGGTCTATTTCAATTTCTGATGCCTACAAAGAATTCTTTTACATTCTCATGTATATTTAGAAGTTATATCAATTTCGATTTTTTATCAAAGAACTTTTACATGTTCTTGCATCTAAGAATGAAAATAAGTAGATCCGCTTGGATTTATCCGAGACCGATTCGATTCACACACCGTGTATGATCTCGTCGTAATAAGCGCGAATGCCTGGCGGCAACGACTGCGGTTACAACGACAGAAAGAAACACGTACTAGTAGTTTTGCGCGTACTTTGTTCGTGACGCGCGCTTTCTATACGCACACACGCGCATTAGGCTGTAAGGTACACGCCAATAACGACCGACTCCGGTATTGACAATAATAACACGTCTTCGGTAGATAATTCTGTGAGATAATCTGACGAGATATTGTAATTTTTTCGCGGCTCGTCGCAATTTATTTTTCTGTTTGTTTATGAGCGAGTGTTCGCACGACTATTGCCGCTGCTTGGCCAAAGTTCGAAGTATATAGTACAAAGAAACGATTATCGTTCGCGTCGATCCACGAGAAGTGTATTTACGAACGTAATCATCGTACGTTTCCCCCACTTTATTCCGTATTATTGCGTTATAGATGTAAGAGAGATATAACAACAATGTTTGATATTGTGTACATTTTCAACAGTATGAGTACAATATATACGCATATACATATGTATATAAATATATAATATATATTATATATTATATATATATATACACATATATACAGGATGAGATACATCCAAAAGGATATACCTAAATATTTCTGTTACCTCTGACATGATACGAAAATACGGTTAAGTATAAAGTTATATAGTTCGTAGGGACGGCTGTGGTAATAGGGACAAAGATACGCTTAAAATTATTGTTTTCGGGACTTCAAGGTCGTCGAAGTTCCTTCGAATATTTAGGTGTGTCCTCTATTAGATGTCTCAGCTTGTATATTTCAGACACTCGCATTCCCCGCTAATACGTCTTCGAGGCTAAAATCACCTAGCACTCAGTAACAATACAGTTACAATAAATAAATAAATAAATTAGCGATTTGTTACATTTTCCTTTAAATAAATCAGACTTAATAAACCGAGTAATCACTCCCGCAAACTGCCCACTCGATCGTTGTTACATACAGTAGAGAGAATTCCGCAAATGTATTAAAATCTTTAAGTATCACGAAATGTTTAGCGTGATTCAACGGAATCCTGACGCGTGCTGCGAATCGTAAAAAGGAAACGTCTCGCGTCCGGACTCGCACGAAAAATAAATATTCGCTCACGCTCAACACGCGATTACATAGTCTTGTCAAGTTAGTAACTATTACTACTGATCGATTATAAGCGATCTATAAATTTTGAGATCAACACATAACCCAGGGTGAGGAAAATTGTGCATTCCCATATATAACCTTGTATATACAGGGTATAGCAAAAGTACCGGAACGGCAAGATAACTCGGCGGGGGAGCATTTTAGAGAAAAATGTTTCAAATAAAAGTTGTAAGGCTTAAAAAGTCGCATTTAATGACAGTAGTTATTTGACTTAAGATGACGTCGCCAAGGTCAGGACAAGGTCAACTTTGCTTTTTTAAATAGAAATACATATTTTTTATTACGGCATTTTATTCTACGTAAAAAAGCAAACTTTTGCTTGAAAAAATTTTTTATACGACTTCTATTTTCTAAGATATTTACGTAAATAAAAAACTCTCTAAAACTATATAACTCTACAAAATTATTGGTTTCAATAATTTTTTACTTGAATTCTATCAACTTCACCGAAAAATATTAAGAGATAAAAATTGCTTATTTTGTTTTCAAAGAGCTCTGAGAATTTTTTCAGAATTTTGTGTTAACTTTTTAGTACTTCAAGAAAATGCAGTACTAAAAAATTAATATAAAATTCTGAAAAAATTCTCAGAGCTCTATGAGAACAAAATAAATAATTTTTATCTCTTGACATTTTTCGGAAAAGTTGATAGAATTGAAGTAAAAAATTATTGAAACCAATAATTTTGTAGATATTTACGTAAATATCTTAGAAAATGCGACTTTTTAAGCCTTACAACTTTTATTCGAAACATTTTTTTCTAAAATGCTCCCCCGCCGAGTTATCTTGCCGTTCCGGTACTTTTGCTAAACCCTGTATATGTATATATATACACACATTACATCATTGAGAAACGGTCAGCCTAACAGTCGGTTAACTTGTCGGGGATCAAATTTGCTCGAGCTTGTCTTGCGTATGTTTTTTTCTCTTTAATTTCGTAAATAACTAATAAAACTAGTGATTGCGTTAACTTGAATTTTATTTTTCGATCGCGTGAAACGTAACGCTGTCGTTTCTATAATCAAAGCGATCTTGCCGGTCTAAATGGTGATATTCGGTTCGTATTTTGCTTTACAACGTTTTCCTACACGCGCTAGAAGAGCAAGTATACGAAAAGTAGTACTTGTCGCGTATAGTGAACGAACGAGTAGAGATATATTAGAGATATTTGAGACTAATATTTCTCGTTGATGTTCGAGCAAGCACGCGATCGCTGTGTTTAGGTTTGTTTATTTCTCCTCATCTTACTGCAGCAGCTCAAACTTTTCGCATTCGCACAAGTCATCGTCCAATGCCTCGTGATCGTCGAAGGAACTCGTCGAAGCTAGAAGACACTCGTCGACTTCGATACCCTGCTGCAGATCCTTTCTGCTTCCTTCGCAGAACAAGAACATCGGATAGTCCGCCTTTTGATTCGACGGTATCACTAACTGTAACAAAAACAGAGAGATACCGACGTTGACGTTATATGAATTTTTTATGTATCTTATCTTCCTCTGTATCTTCTTTCTCATAGCGTTTCATTTGTGCTTCTCTATTATTTAGTACGACACTATCTTACATGTTTTCATCTTCTAAACCACGATAATTCCGTAAGCATTCGATAATTCCATAAGTCGTAACATTTCTAAATTCTACTTCTTGAATAGATATATGTATAATAAAAAAAAGGAGATACGAGTACATTTCATTGAAATCACGTTAGCGTACAACTACATGTATCAATTTCACTTCCCACTCGCACGTGTTCCAAAACCATAACACTTACCCGTTCAATCGTCTCCATGAATTCGGTAAGCGATTCTCTGTTAGGAAAATAAAAGCCCACGCAACAGCTGGGGTCCATCTTCGAGAGCAACATTTTCCTTGGCGACGTGCAATGAAAGCTAATCAACGGGAAGTTCTCCTTCGAGACGTCGACGGTCTCCTGACAGTAATGCGGATCAAGGTGGATTAGCTTGTCGTCCTGGTAGCCGATGAAGTAGAGCGAATGTCGGGGTCGACCTCCGATAACACCGATGCACGCGTCCAACGTCAGCAGCGCTGTTACGCACGGTGCGTACACGGGGTTCAATTTGTCGGTGCCGAGCATCAGAGGTACGAGTAGTATCAAAGACTTCCATCCACCGTCAGGGGTGCGACAAGCTTCTTCGACGTCTTGCATATATACTAAAACATATGAACCGTTAATTCGTACCTGATACATCGTAATCTCTACCGCAGACGTAGCTTAGTCTTTAATATAATACACGATCATATTTTCCATCATACTAATTCATTTGTATTGCACAGTTGCCAATAATACAAACCTGCGCAATCTTGAGCAACGTACACCGCTAGCCGACTGAGTTTACTGTTGGGAAGCTCGCCAGTGCGTCCCACAGCTTGACTTAAAAGATGCGCGACGGAGTTGGGACCGTACCAATCGCCCGCCCGCTTCCCCGTCGATGCGCTGAGAGACACAAGTCTATGTATGGAAAAAGGCGATTCGGGCTTCGACTGATCCGCAAACCACTTGATGATCATTCGGTGATTGTTGTCGTCCCGCATTTGCTGAGTGGTCTCGATAGGTTGTTCCGGCCGCCATCTCCATTCTAGACAGAATAAGAACATGAGTTTTTATCAATATTAATGCTACTCATCGATATAACTCTCTTTTCATCCTAATCTACTCTTCGAATATGGTGACTTTACTTAAAACGCAACTTAGTGAAAAGAAGAAGTAAATAAATGGTAAATTCCTCGCAGCAATCCTAATCAAGAAGAGAGTCAGAAAGTAGGAATAGTTACCACGTCCGAGGAAATGGCAGACCAATGCTTGTGCCAGCATCATTTGACCGCTACGCAGCATACAACCCCAGCCACAGTCCGTGGTGAAAGTGGAACCGTTCAGAATTGGAAATTCCCGTCTATATGTGAGCCATAGTCGTGACGCGAAGTCCCTCTTGAATTCCTCTATGGTATTCTCAAAATTGGTGGCGTCCATCGCCAGGGAGACCTGACTGCCAGTTCCTACCGGTTCCAAGGCCTCCGAGGCGCTTTCCAAGGGATCCTCGGACTTTTTTAAGTAACATTGGCCCAACAACCATACAGGAGATTCTTTAGAGAAGTTCGCCTTCATCTTCATGGTCCATCCTGCGGCCGAGAATGGAAAGAGATGTTCAGTACACCTCGAGCCGACGCTCTGCCATAACTCCGCGAAGTATCTAATCGAGATACGAACCATACTTAACGTTATTCCACATAGAGAGCAATTTCGTTTTCACCTTACTGTCGACTTCCATGGGGGCCGTGCTGTCGTCCAACGGTATCTCCGCGTCTGAGCTGGGGATAGCAGGGACGCGGTCGCTGCCAAACATCCTGAATAAGTCCATTGTGTCGGAACTAAAACCGTCTGGAAAGATACAATACACGTTCAGCTGTGTTCTATTTTTGGTATACTGAGAAAAAATTATTTTTCTCAGATAGCTTACTATCTTTTTTAAAAGATAGTAAGCTAGAAAAATATTTATTTTAATATCAAACATTCTTCAAATAAGAAAATGTACATCTTAAAATCTTAAGAGAACTTTAGTTGCTTACGAAAGCAACTATTTACTCTATTTAAATAAAAGAATTTAGATCTAAGTAAATATATTACTAATATCCATCAAATGAACATTTACTGTTTTTTAAATATTTTTTTTCTCTTAGTGAACATCTGAATGCTTTGTTTGCTGTGTTGCCCCACAAACATCACAATGGTGGTTACAGCAACTGTAACACTCAACGAATGGAATAATATAGAACACAGGTACTGATATCTGGATTGAGCTATATTTTATTTCATGACTTATAATCAGTGAAGATAATGCTCTTGAAAAAGAAAGTGATATGTGGAGAAAAAGAAGATATCTTATCCAGAAAAGAAAAGTATTTCTTATTTGGTACAGATAAGACATCAATTTTCTCCATGAAATAATTCCATAAAAATTGTAATTGGCTTATCATTTCTACAACAGAGTATTTGAAAAGCTTTGTTCAAGAAAATTGGGGAGTTTAATAAGTTATTGTGGCTCACACATGTCTAATAGCAATATATTAGTTTTCAATGAAAAGTTTGTATTTATTAATGTTTCCACGAATCTTAAGTTTTTGAGAGCTAGGAAATAGAATCATCTGTCTGGCATTTAAGAAATGGTACAGGAAAAACCTGGAATTCGAAGAGATAATGGAAGATAATGAAACATTGTGACTGAGATGGTAGTCTGATGCCACTGTTATAATAAATCACAAAAGTAAATACATGGCGACAGGACCACTGAGTACACCTTGCACTCTTATCTTGTTTGCAATGGATGTGGCATGCACATGTGGAGCCAGCGTTATTTGGCTTTCACCAACATGCTTTAATGAAGCCAAATTAACGGTCAACAAAACGACGATAACAACAGCTAACAATCTAACAATTTGCAGCAAGTAACCGAGAGTGCCCTTCAAGTGCTTTAAAATAACGTCTATTCCAATAAATGCCATTAATATACCTCAAAACGCCTCTCAGTCCTCGTCTCTATTGCTTCTCCGAGCGACGCAGTGAGCATTGCAAAATAATCGCGTGATCGGGTGAACGTTGCAAGGCGATTAGAATAACACTGGATAATACGTAACGGAAACAATGCGAGTGAAAAATCGCCGCGTAATCCGTTTCTTATCGCGCTGTCGTTTCGCAACGCGTCTATCGCCGATAATTCCGCAACAAAACGCATTTCGATCGTCCTCGAAGGCTGAGAGACAATGAACGCTATGAACGAAACGACGCTGCACTCACCTAACCTCTCCCTCGACGACTGCACCTGGCCGTTCATTTTCCCGTGGGGGGGAAGCGATATTTTCGCTCGTGGACGACAACCGCGTCGACGACACCGATATCCTGTGAACCGTCGAGCGAGCGGCAAAGGGCGTTACATTTTCTGCGCACGTGACCGCGACGACGTTTTCACAGGACGCCGAGAGGCATCGTCGGATCGACCGCCCGTAACCCGATTACGCGTTGTTTCTCGGTGCACACGCACATACACGACGGCGGTGCATCGGGGTTACCGCGAGTCCGAACAGACACGACCGGATCCCTGACAGTTCTCAGAATCCCGAACCCGGGGAGGCCGGATCGACGGCGTCGTCGCGTAGGTTAGAAACGCTACGCCGCGGATGGCTAAGCCGCGCGGCCGTCGTGAACACGAAAAAACGACGATCGCAACATCGCGAAGTGCGCGCTAACGAACGGCTAGAGCGCGTCCTGCGGCGACGCGCCGCCGGATTTTAAAGCGATCGCTGACCGCCGACGGCAGCGCCGCCGCTCTCTGGTTGCGGAGGCGCGCGGAGAGATGACGCGCAGAGAGGTGGCGCGCGAAGAGATGGCGCACGCGGTACCACTCTAATCGACCGTTACGATCTCGTTCGTTACGCATCGATGCCGCGGAAAGCCGGAATCAGTCAAGGATGGATGCAGGTGGATGCACTCGACGTCATTAATGCCTTTCGGCTTCGAATTTGGCCATTTCCCGGCCGAATGCGCAAATCCTGTAGGTAGGTAGACAGATAGGTAGGTAGTCCTAGGCATTGTTCGTATCAAGTGAACGATCGGATGCGTTAATGCCGTTCCCCGTGCACTCGCGGTTAGTCAGCGATCTTTGACACGCGAGATTCATCGATTTTTGACGTTCTTTTTAAGTGATGAAGCGCTTAAGCTGAATAATTAGCAATCATGAGGAGACGCGTTTCTCATCGGATAATTCGACCGCTAATTGCAGACGCATGGAACAGCATTAGCGCGTTTTGTCGTGTACATGTGTATACAATGTATTCGAGCGGTAATCGCCATTTTGAAACGCGCGGTTGAGTTACGAGTAACGGAAATTTGAACGAGTTGATCGATTGCGGTGCATCTGTTACGAGCACGAAGGTGTACTGGTAATTTACCTCTATTTTATGATAATTGATAACGTAATATAACTCATAATGCGATCATACTTTATTATATTGTAGAAAATAATGATTCATTATGTAATTTATGCTACAGTAACACTGGTGGCATAAATACACTTTAGATGTAAATTATTACTTGAGATTTGTAATACCTATACAACACAAATATCCAAAATATATTTTAGAGATGTCCCAGAAATATCACATATCCCTGGAACATCTCTGGAATGTATTTTGAACATTTGTGCTGTATAAGTAGACTGATGTTTTATTTTAAGCACAAAAAAGAGAGAAAGAGAAATTTTGCCAACATATATAACGTAATATTATTAAATAAAATATTATCTCACGTTGTTCCTCTGTTTGAAATAAATTTCTACGGTACTCTCCCTCTTCTTTTTCTCTTTCTTTCTTTTTTTATTTACCTACATTTGTTACCTTCATTCTGTTCAAACTCATTTTTATCAATATAGATGATTAACGCGATTTCAAAGTTATCTTATCGCGAGCATTGCATATACGCGTGATGCCGAGTTATTTGCATCCCAAGGTGAATACGGGAAAAGACTGATGAGTCAAAGCTCCGTGTACTATTTATATGAGTGTTATTACATACACAGGCTTTTTTCGGGAAATCAACAAGGCAGAAAGGGGGAAGAAAGAGAGAGACAGAAAGAGAGAAAATGGAGGACGGAAATTCAAAGCGCACGTAATCACGTGACAGGTTTTCCCTTCGCTACTATAGAAACGTTCCGAGGTAGATCAATAAGAGGATCGCGTCCCATTTATTAGAACCTTACTCTCGTATCTTTTTGTTAAACAGACACCCTTGCCACTTGCTCGTGCTATTTCACGGTTTGTAACTACACTCGCTTTCCGAATCATGTATTCCATCTCGGGTCATTGGCCTTAATTAACGCGAGGTCCGACCGCGATTATTTTCGTCGGAAAACCCTTAGGGCCGGTTTTTCAATGATAAAACTTAGATATCAACTTAAACTCTGTGTAAACAAAACAAACGCATTGTTAGAATAGAATAGACTTGAATTCAAGTCTAAATTGCTATTGAAAAACCGACCCTTATAGATTTATAACAGTCAACTGTTAGCGATACACATTGTTGCACAATGCGAAACATTATATTGAGCTATTAATTATTTATCCCAACACATCGCGTCGACACAACACAACGTGAAACATTAAGCGAGCTGTTAATCGTACTTTTATCGTCTTCACGCTTTCAATTACGAAATAAAAGTATCAATCTCTGGATACATAACTCTGGACATTTGTATTATTGTGGTCTTCAAATACAAAACTTCAATATATTAAAACTTTTAACATAACGAGTATGTACATATATATGCATATATATATGTACATATATATATATAGAGTATTGAATATATATATATATATACATAATTTTTAACTATTTACTCTTTCTCTTTTAACTTTTCTCTTTCTTTCTTAACGTTTTTATCCCTTCAAAAAGAAATATTTAAACTTTTAATACAGAATATATATATATATATATATATATATATATATATATATATATATATATACTGTATTAAAAGTTTAAATATTTCTTTTTGAAGGGATAAAAACGTTAAGAAAGAAAGAGAAAAGTTAAAAGAGAAAGAGTAAATAGTTAAAAATTAAGTATGTATCCAAGTACTTTTACCTTATTCTTTCGCGAGGAAAAAATTTATAACGGAAAACTCTACCTCTCTTCAACAGACATTAATTATACGCCCACAATAAATAAAAGACCACACTAATCGTGAGGAAAGTTGTCTCGTTTCTTGCATTCAATGAAAATATTTACGACCTGATCAAATTTACAAGACCATCGAGTGGGAATTGAGAAATTGACGTAGAAAATTAATGTAAAATTTGTAATTCTTGCAGAGATCAAACGGAAGACATCCCTCTTTAGAGTGAAAATCTCGTGCCATCGCGGAGACGATGATCCCAGGGCGTAGAGTCTTCAGGGACTCAATTAGGCTGCTGATACGAGTTAAGGGCGAGCTTCAGCGTCCGATGGGTATATCAGTGTCTAAATAAGTCGAAGGTACGTTTATAACGGACTTGTCGCATAATAAGCGACGCCTCGAAATAATAGCGGAGAGAGAGCAGTTAATAATTAACGCATAATATATCGATCGGCCGGCGATCCGAGAATACGGATTAAAAATGATACGCGATGTAGGTCGACGGCTTAATTAACGGACGCCTCTTTTATTTTTAGGCAATCGATGAGACGACGCGTGGCCCACGCCGAGAATCGCGGAATCGCCCGATCCCGGGATGATCCCGGGAGGAGTCGGCAGTCAACTATGAGTGGCAGATGCTACGTGCTGTTTCTACAACGTGGCCGTGAGTAATGATAAAATGTCGAAAGCGAAGTCCTGCTAAACTATGGGATTTCGACGAGCAACGAAATTGCTTTTCTGTAAATTTATTAATGCAATTTTTTTAATGATGGTACCGGGAGCTTAACGAAGTTTCTGGTATCCGTCGAGAATCGATAACGATGGAATAGACGAGAGAGAGAGAGAGAGAGAGAGAGAGAGAGAGAGAGAGAGAAGGGAGACGGGAGAAAAAAGTAAAAGCGTGAGATTGTCCGAATTATCGATTACGCGTCGCAAGTTATCACTATTTATCGCGCGAGTAGATATTAATGTTCCGCGCAGATAAATAATTACGGGTTATCTTTCATAATGCGTGACGCCTTTTCACGGGCTCGTAATGCAGACAGACACGCAAGTGTATTTTTATCGATCCGCCTTAATGTCTGATTCTTTTCACAACTGCAAGTTTCTCCACTCTCCTCTTTTTTCCTCGGAAATTCCAAGTGTACAACGCGGACAGAGGAAAGATACACGCAATGGCTGGGTTTTCTCGAAATGAATCCGCGCCAGAGAGGAAGGCTTCGCCGAAAAGCGATTGTTATCTGTCAGATTGCAGCTCATTCGTATTAACATAACGAACTAAAATCTTTTCTCCACGAAAGCGCATTGCAGCAATAGTTCCCTTCCTTGTGCAAGAGCATGCCACCGAAGATGGGATGCGCAAGTGCTTCCCTTCGTCCGCTGTACACTTAACTCGTTTCGAGTGCAAAGAATTCAGCATCGAGAGGCGGTAAAACGAACTCTCGATCGTAACGTAGCGAAGGGGTGTGCAAGGTTGAAAGGGATGGAAACGAGAGAAAAGAGAGAGAGAGAGAGAGAGGGAGAGAATAAGGCATGATACCTCGCCGAGTCGGCGTAACGCCGTCGAAATGACGGCAACGGCGGAAAGCTGGCATGCGCGATTCATCGCGGCATAACCAATAAGCCCCGTAGAAATTCCGGCTTCGCTTCATTGATTATCGCGTGAGCGTTCGTTCTAAATTTCGCAGCGCTGTACAATTCGCGCGGGCCGCACGTGCGATCGCCGCTCGCGATTCGATGAGGCTGACGGCCTCCGCGTTCAAATTCAACGTGTGCTATCGTGAAAAGCCGTCGTTCGACTGGAAATATGAATTGTAGATCGCGCTCGTCCTAAAAGTACAATGAAATACGGAATACCCGGGAATAGCTGGTACTTAATGCTTTATGAGAACAGATCTGATCTCCGAAATACGTTTGTCTCACGGAGAAAACAATTCCATTAATGTAGCTGAATTTTCTGTTATCTGGAAATCAGATGAAAAACTCGATTTG
Source organism: Odontomachus brunneus (assembly GCF_010583005.1). Classification (NCBI taxonomy): domain Eukaryota; kingdom Metazoa; phylum Arthropoda; class Insecta; order Hymenoptera; family Formicidae; genus Odontomachus; species Odontomachus brunneus. Next base: position 1,284,685 of record NW_022639527.1, on the reverse strand, counting down.
TAGGAACAGAAATATTCCTACAGGAGGTTTTCACTCAGCCAATTGTTAGTTATTGTTACCGCAACCGAATTTTAACGCAGCTGAATGTTCAGACGAATGTTTTCACAATAACAGAGATATTATTTCTTATCAACGAATTGTTTTTCGTCTGACCTCTACTCAGTTACACAAGCTGAATTTTTTCTCCACGTGCGGGAGGGTCCGCAAAAAATACAAAACAATGCGCGTGTTGATTCTATAAATTGCAAAAACACACGACACGCGCGTCACGCGCTCTCATTCAATTAATATTAGCAATTTATTGTTTGGAATTTAGCGTAAGTTCGCGAGAAAAATCGCGAAAGGGGAATTGCGAGCGCGTGCACGTATTACGAGGGATTATACGGAGGAAGATTGACGCAGAGAAATGGAACGCGGCACGGCAAATGCGAACGGCGCAACAATGGACACGGAGAAAGAGGGTAGCAGAGAGAACTCCACACGGAGCGAGGACTCGCTTCGTTTCTCTTCTTTTCGCTCGGAGCGCGAAGCTATTTCAGTTAACGCGGACGAAGGAGTCACAGCGCATCACGAAACGCCGCCAGGCACGCTCACCCGCTCGCTTTTCCTTCGTGTTACACACACACACACACACATACACACACACACACACACACACATGACAGAATTTCTCTATTTTATCGTAATACCCGCGTATTGCTCGAGCTCTCCCAAAACTCACTTATTGTGATCTTAATAACGGATTCTGTGAACGATTGGAAGTCAATTCTCCCCGCAAATTTCAATATCGCGTATCCTCGTGACAAAATCTTGAGTAACGTGAACTTTGAAGTAAATAAATGCCTGCTTTGAAACGGACTCTACTCGAAAGTAACTAAAGATCATGACTTTATTGTCTGTTTGTAGCTCTCTCTGAAGTCCCGTTCGCAAGGAGACTATTATTTCTCTTGATTCGACTACCACGAATGTCTGGACACTTCTATTCCGGAAGCACTGGTCCCGAATTTATCAGAGGATCCGTCGAAAGAGGAAGAGAATCTTTAACTTCATCCACAATTATCCTGAATTAAAATTGAAAACGTCACGATTTGCGAGACACTCGGTATAAGCACGTGAGAAATCCGCACGTACATACGTACGTGGCTATTCTTGGGAAGCTCGCGCAATTTTCGTCGCGGACCGTTTTTCCATTACACCGTTTTTATATTAATACGTATATGCGTACTTTAAACGGGATCGGAATTAGGTCGCGCGACAATATATCGACGGCGCGCCATAATTAGGATAAATGTCGCAGCGAGAAATATTAAGCGCCGCGAAGAAAGCCATGACCGTCACGGATTATTTCCAATCAGCCCGATGTATCCTCATGTATATTGTGTATATTATGTATCTTCGTATTTCGTGCGAAAAACGATCTTTCGAAATCTTGGAATCAGACTAGATCATGCAGTGTAGTGTTTGGGATTGTGAAAGTACGCGTGCACACACAAAACGTCCCATTCGTCAGGTCAATCTCATATTATCCGACGAACTTGGAGTCAGCTCCTCTCCTAACGGCGATAATCTCGCAATTAGAAGTCAGCGTTACGAAAAAACAAAGCTTTCTGAGTCCCAACATTGCGAAAAGCTCATTCCTAGCTTTCAACCGGATTCAGCGCTCAGATAGAATTTTATTTTGAAGTTTAATTGCAGAGCCGCGCGACGTTGAGAACAGAAAGTTGGCGGAAAACTGGCGACGGGCAGCCTCGAAATTTGCACAAAATTTTCACGATCGGCCGCGAACTCACCCAAAGTTAGTGCTCACCGGTGATGTTAAGGTCGTGTGTCGGCGCGACACCCTGTGTGTTCAGCACACGACGCGATTCTAATCGAAGTTTCCACTCGACAACGCGAAACGAAAGGAATGAATGGAGCCAGCGACGTCGCGGCTCGCGTATCCAAATATTTAACCAGGAATATCCTAGTCGTGTCCCACCGTGTTCGCATGTGACGAACGAAGGCGCGGTATCGCGCGGATCGTTCCATTGCTATTGACATTTTCATTATCCGCGTTACGTCGCCGTGTGTATTCGCGCCTTGTTGCGATACCGCGCCGAACGGAACATATCTCGCTCGTGGACGGAAAACTCGAAGACAGGTAGCCGTGATGTTAAGCCGGATCAATAAAATGACTTATCCCTATTGCCTTCGCAGAGCATGACGTCTCTATCTGGAGCACAATGACGCGACGTCGGGGACAGAACGCAAGCGGGACTGTGAAATCGAGCAGAAGCTCGACAGCTGCGACAGAGACTTTTCGGGGCGAGAAAAGATTCGAAGATTCGCGCATACGTCGATGTATGCGACGTGTGCCGAGAGAATCGGATGTCTCCTTAAGTGCCTCGCTGCTTTATTATTAAAGCAAAACGGTGAAGTTAGTCGGGAAATATGATTTCGCTAATCAAGTGGGATTTATACTGAAAAGGAGATCCGGCGATCGTATTACATCTTCTCTATAATTAATGCTTCTATCGTCTGAGCAAGTAGCAGACCTAAAATAAACGCAACGAACGAGAGTCCTTGTAATAATTAAACCTCTAATTACAGGGCGCGAAAACACGACGGACCTGTCACAGTGTCGCTCGTTTCTGCGACAAAGGAGCGATAATTGATTCGATTTGTACTCCAACTTTCTCGGCGTGAGAGCGACGTAGGACGGATCAGCGAAATTCTCGCGTTTCCATCTCGCCTCAGTCGAGCGCATAAGGGTTTCACAGAAGGTTATATCCCGGCTCAAGAGATCCCGCGCGAGGTGGAAGGAAAATCTTAACGACGCCGTCCACGGCACTACGCGAGGCACACTCGAGCATCGCTCGGCGGACTCTTGTGCCACCGGATGACGACTCAAGCGAGACGGACGAGTGGAAAAAGAGCATGGGCTCGTGAAAGAAAGAGAGAGAGAGAGAAATCGAGCCAGCAAGCCGGCGGAAGACTTGCCTTTTAGCCCAGAAATTTCACGCAAAAATCCACCGACCCCTTTGCTCTACTCCATTTAAGAGCCGGGAAATTGCTGAAAAATTCGCGCCGTGCAGAAAATTGCACACCGATACGGCACTGTCGGCAACGGCAGAGAATAAGAGAGAGAGAGAAAGAGAGAGAGAGAGAGAGAGAGAGAGAGAGAGAAGGAGCGAGGAGCGACCAAGTGGAGGATGCGGGTGGAACCGAGCGGAACCGAGAGCAGAACGGAGCGGAGCGGGAGAAGGAGTAAGAGAGAGACGAGAGAGGGTGGCTCACGAGACGGGGTGGAGAGCGCGAGAAGGGGTGGTTTGGTGGCCCGCTCGTTCGTTCGGCCCGTTCGGCCAGTCGTGCTGTGGCGGCAACCGCGACATCGTTGTCGTGCACCACCCTCGACTGTCGCTGCGAGTTCCTCGCGCGCATCCGGACATAGGGAAGAAGACAATCCACACGAAGGACAGGGACAAGCTCATCCTGGATGCTCATCCTGGTGGGGCTCGTCGTGACTCGTCGTCGATTCTAATCCAGTGGAATCGTCAATCGTGTCGCGGAGGGTGCGGGGTAAAAGCGCGACGTGCGTAGGGGTGTCTCCGAGTTACATCGAGCCGTTTAAAACGATCCTCTCCCTCTCTGTCGTTCTTCGTCCCTCTCTCTCTCTCTCTCTCTCTGTCTCTTTCTCTCTATCTCTCTTTCTCTCTCTCCTCCCCTATCCCTCCCCTCCTTCTCTCTACCTCTACTCTCGCGAATCCTCGTGACGAGATACAGTTCTCGTATAGGTCAGGTCTCGCTCGTGAGATCAAAACGAGATTGGCTATCAAGGGCGGGAAAAGCGAGCGCGCTAAACGAACGGTAATCGTTTCATCGGGGATTCGTAGTGACGATTTTAGGGAAGTGTACATTCCACCACTGATCCGACGACTTTGAAGGATTGGCGGGCGTAAAGCGGCGCGCGAGCACAAGTCGCGGCGAGATTAGGAGAGAAAGTGAGGGGCGAAACGAGAGGGAAAGTCGCGAAATCGGTCGGCGGCCAACGACGAGTTATCGTTGTTTCTCGGCCCGCGAGGATCGATCGCGTGTAATTAACGCGCGATCGTGTAGGAAAGCGTGAGTACGATTCGCAATTTCGCGAAAAACGCGGAAACTCAAAGCCGCTGAACGTCGGACATTCGTCGTCACGTTTTACCCGCGACTAGATCCGAAGGGGTTCTCAGGAAGCAAATTGGCCACGAAGAGTCGGACTTGAAGAGCCCTCCTAGTCGCGGAAATTAGTCCACGACTCTGCGAGGGACGAAGTTCAAGATCTATCGCTGAAGCTCCCGCAGGATCGCCGGACTCCGGATGGATCGATGTTCTCGCCAGGATGAAGAATTTTACTGGGACGTGGCAGTTGTCGGTATGAATACCAATTGTTAATTCTATCAAGTTACGGGAGATTAATCGAGTTAGCGGAAAAAAAACCCGTACTGCAACGCTCCATAGATGG
>NW_022639527.1:1272022-1280195 GCF_010583005.1 Odontomachus brunneus | reverse complement strand
TAATGTGACCTTGACCTGACCTTCGCTACGCAACCCAAGGTCAAACTGATGTGATCAGTAAATACATCTTTTTAAACGCCACAACTTTTATCTGAAACATTTTTTTCTAAAATGCTTAGTTTTCGAGATATTTCACCGGTCCGGGACTTTTTGAACACCCTGTATAATTGAATCTATTATTTTTTTTAATTAGGGGAGTTCTCTTCTCGTTACGCTTACATATCTCTTCCTTCTCTCCTCCCATCATTTACTTGGCAGATAGAAAAGTTCCGAGTTATGAAGGAAAATGATCAGTACATTAAGAAGTTCGTATTTGCGGAACGCTCCAGTATATAGGCGGAACAACGTTCCTGAACGTTTTCTAAAGTTCCCTCCGCGGTTACTCGATTTTCACGTTGAGCCAATATTGACAGGGCATTCTATTAATTTTCGATAGTCAGGTTATTACGAGAGAAACTAATTACAGCGTGGCTCACGAGTCCCATCGGGTGATATAAAGGAGAGATTAAACTATTATATCATTATTAACTTGATTTCTTTAACGCAGGGAGAAGCTTCTCCATTAACCTTGTTAAGCACATAAAAGCGTCGAGCATCGGCAATCGCACGGTCAAAGGAGCAGAGAGAAAGAGAGAAGGAGAGAGAGAGAGAGAGAGAGAGAGAGAGAGAGAAGTCGGAAATCGTGGCTCGATGTATCGGCAGCCGGCCGTATTAATACAATCTGCGCTTTTCGGCTGGCCAGCGTCGATGGAAAATTGGAAAACCGCAAAGATCGTCGTCGTTGATATTTTTGGCCGTTACAACGTCCGACGAGGAAGCCGATCACTTTCGTCTAACGTGATGTTGAGGACGCTCCCGCCTCGATTAGCGACGACGGCGTATACATACAGAACGAACGAACGGCCGGAAGCAATCTCGGTGCGCGTTCTCCCCTCGCGTCGCTATCTCCGCGCTATTTCCACGCGGTTATACCCCGAAAGGGAGAAGCGGCGGCAGCAGCAGCAGGGAAAGACCTCCCTCGTTTCCCGTCCGCGCGTTTCCAAGTCAGTCCGAGCGATTACCGGGATATCGAGGCAATCTCAATATCGCGTCCGCGATATGTATATTATACATATTTACATGTATATACGCGTATCTGCACCCTTGCCCTTGCGTTCGCCCTCCCCCTACCCTCCCCATCTCGTCGTCATCTTCGCCTTCGCCGCGACGTATATATTACAACCGTAATACCAGATGCCGTGTGAATGTGTGCACGTATGCATGTGGGGCGTTCGCGCATTAGTAGTTTCCTGGGCAATCACAGACCGGAAGTTGTCCCCAAAATTATTAGTCCGAAAAACGGATACACGGAGCCGATACACGTATGCACTACACGCCTCTCTGTAGCGCGCTCGCGCGGAAGTTGCCTCCATCACGTCGATGATTTTCCTTCGGGAGAGAGAGAGAGAGAGAGAGAGAGAGAGAGAGAGAGATCTCGCGTCCGACGAGCTTCTCCTCCTCCTTCTGCTCCGATATCTAGGAAGTTCACATTACCCTATCCTGCCCTTCGCTACGGATCGCGACGACGCGCCCGTTAATTCTCTGTAACCGTCGTGCACTTCAATGTGCGTGATTTATATACGCGCGGGGAAGCGCGCGTGTCGCTTAGAGGCATGAATGTAAACGTCGCACGTCGAAAACGCAATGATAACACTCGATAAGTTTGAACGGCGTATAACGCCGCGTTATATCCGAGCGCGAGAAGGTAATTCGCTCTGAGAATACATCGCCCGCGTGTGTCGCGGCGCGAATAGACGAATAAGTAAATAGGTGCGACCCGCGCGCGGTTGAGGGCACGCGCGTGTTTGTATTCGCGCCCGTTGTTGGTGGTCGGGGGAAGGTTAAAGCTCGCTTCGATTTCACGCGTCGACCTTTCTCAGCGCGAATCCTTAAACTTGCAGAAATAACAGATCGATGAGCGCGCGTTTCGTGAATAGAGCAGATAGTAAATATCGAGGTCGCGAGAACAAAGTGCGTGTCGCAGAAAGAAGTGCTCCCGCTGCGACATCTCGTCGTTGTCGTCCTGGCGCGGCAGCTTTTGTAATCCCTTTGAATCCATTCACCCTTCCAGCAGCGCAATTAATTTCAATTAGAATAAATAGGCTCTCTTACTAAGCCTACTAACTCTAGAGCTTTACTTAAGTTGAAAAGAACATGACAAAGAACCGAATCGCGGTTGTTTGATGCGACTATCATATATTATATTACTTTTCATGGAAGGATCTCTTTCAAACAAATCATGACACACGCGCCGAATATTTTTCTGGACCTTGACACGCGGTGAATCTTTCCCTTCCCTGTTCAAACTACTTAAATTCCCTTTAATTCCCAATTAATTAACTACGTTAGATTCCCATATCTTATTCCCAAATTATTTAACTATTACTTGACTTAATTAACTATTATTTGACTCAATTTCTTACTATTAATTAGATTAATAATGATATGATTTCTTCCCGATGTTTCCTGCGCGCAGCCGACAATCGATGTCTAACATTCGCTGAACGTTGTTGAATTTGACAGAAATAGTCGAGAAGTCGCATTAGAAGGCGATGTAAAAGTGTCATAGGGAAATTCGTCTAAGATGTGCATTTTCGTCCGCATGTATTCGCCGAAGAAATATACACCAACCATCTGTCAACGTCGAGCCGGCATTAACGGATTCATTTCTACGGTATTTATTTCGCGAGCGAGTGAGTGATGACGACGACGTTCGGAGGACCCGATGTGGCATTTCAGATCTCCAGCTTCGCGTGGTACTTCAGCCGCGGGGGTAAACTACTCGAGTCCCGATTTCGATCGGAGAATGCGCGCGTGACGAACGGCTCGTTAGATTCGGCGCGACCCGTACGCGACGGCACGCGGCACAGATCGAGGCAAAACCTCAAGCTCCACTCCGATCGTTTACGGAATTTTGCAGGATTCCTGCGGAACGTCGATCGAGCCGTGCGGCTGCCTCAGTCTTGGGCCCAAGAGCGCGGAAAATGAAGATGATCGGCAGGGAAGTCGCGCTCCGTCGAACTGGGTCGTCGCATTGAAATTCAAAACAAGACTCTGCCATGCGAGGCTTCCGGATTTAAAGGCGGACCACCACCGCAACCATCACCACCACCGCTACCATCATCGCCACCGACACCATCAACGCCGTCGCCACCATCATCGCCGTCATCAGCACCGCCGTCAGCACCACATCGCGTTCGTTAGATTCGCCCGTCAAGTCAGGTCCGTTTAACGAGTCGGAAATCCGAGGGAGAAAGCGGAACAGACGACGCTGTCGGATGGCCACGACGACGTCGAGGCCGACGCCGACGCCGAGGCCGACGACGACGCCGAACGACTCGACCGGAACTTGAGTCTGAAGCGGAGATAACCGCTCCCGTCTCGATCTCGAGTCGTTTATTGGAGCAACAGGAGCGCCCGGAGAAATCACGTCCGGTAATCGCATCGGCCGCCTCGAAGGCTCCCTCGAGAATTCCCAATCTTCTTCCGACTGGCGTCCGCTCGTCCGATAAATAAGAAGGAAGAAAAAACTCGACACAAGAACCCGAGGAAGCATCGAGAAAGCAACAGAGAGAGAGAGAGAGAGAGAGAGAGAGAGAGAGAGAGAGAGAAGAGAAAGAAAAAGAGAAAAAAGAAAAAAAGAAGAGAAGCATCCGGGGTGATAGGAAAACGATCGGGAGATCAGTACCAACTCCCCTGAGAGCTCTTCGGCCTCTTCGTTTCACTTCGAAGGGATGTCTACTATGGTCAAGTGTGCGTCGCGCGATCGACGAGATCGACGAAACGACGGACAGTCCCGTTTAACACCGTCGAGTTCGCAAATCCGTGGCATCGAAGGACACTCCCGGTCGCCTGCGTCCTCGTCACAAACAACTCTGACGAGCACACGCTTGAAGAGACGACATGTCGTACGTCCCGCGAGATCGTAGACCGGGGTGAATCACTGAAGAACCGACGAAGCTTTGCGTCGAAGAAGACACGGAAAGTGTCACAGGTGCGTGTGTGACACGCGTGAAAGGCGACAGTCGCGAAGACACCCGCGGGGAGGACGACTTAGAGTCGTCGCCGTGTCTAGAGACCGTGTCGAGAGGACGAGAACGCGCGCAGCGTTCTCAGTAGCCACTTAAGATGCACCAGTGTGCGCCTTGGTCATTGCTGCTCCTGATCACGCTGCAGCGATTGCCGGTGCAGTCGAGGATACACAGCGAGCGGGAGGCAGTGTTGATACCGGGTGACATCGTGTTGGGCGGATTGTTCCCCGTGCACGAGAAGGGTGGCAGCAGTGCCTGCGGGCCCAGCATCTATCACCGCGGCGTGCAGCGTTTGGAGGCGATGCTGTTCGCCGTCGATCAGATTAATCGCAAGAACAACATACTGCCGGGCGTCACGCTGGGCGTGCACATCCTCGACACGTGCGGTCGCGACACATACGCGCTCAATCAGAGCCTGCACTTCGTGCGCGCCTCGCTCTCCAATATTGACATCAGCGTGCTGGAATGCGCGGACAAGTCGACGCCGAGGGTGAAGCGGACCGCCAACGCGGGACCCATCTTCGGGGTGATTGGTGGCTCCTACAGCTCGGTGTCGCTACAGGTGGCGAATCTGCTGAGGCTTTTCCACATACCACAGATTTCACCGGCCTCCACGGCGAAAGCGCTCAGCGACAAGACCAGGTAAAGACTCTCCCGTTCGAATTCCTAATTAAAAGTTTAATTTTCTGAAGATTGAAGATATTGGGAATTCGTACAGAAGATTTGTCGCGTCTTCTCAACTTGGAATTTCAAGAAGTCTTGATTGGATGGTCTCTGACAATTAGAACAGCTTGGTTTATCAGTTATTTTATTTCGATCTTTTATAAAATAGAATTAAAATGATTTTAACATTTTACTTTATGTTTCATTTGTGAGTTTTATATTTTTCACTCGATATTTTTAGTATTTTATATATTTTTTTATTTTAAATAAATTTCAAATTTTTTCAAAAGATATTGGTATTTTATAAAATAGAATTTATATCCAGTTATTTTAATATATATGTTTTTTTATTTTATATAAATTTCAAATATTTCCAGGGGAAAAGAGAGAAAAAAGAGAGAGACATTGATGAAATTGTATTTCAATGAGCGATCTTAAGATCGTAGTTTAAAATAAACCACAAGTCGACGTATATCTCTCTCTATTACTATTTAAGAACTATAAATTCTCGTACGGATTAAATGTAAGTCAGTGAACAGTCACAACGGTCGTTTGTTTAACGGCATGTAATGATACCTCATCTGTTATCGTTAAGTGAAGCCTTAATCGAGCTGAAAAAAGGATCGCTGTACGGCGATTCGAAACGGCCCGAGGTATTTTCCGTGTAATTTGACCGTACGAACGACTCGTCAATCATTTTTTCCAACCTACGACAATCACAGTTTCCCGAAACTACTTGCTTGTCGAACGATCGACCGTGAACATCCCTTCTCCTTTGCGGACAGACGAACGAATCGTGAAAACCACCCGCCGATCGACCACGAATGTCAGCCCGGATCGACGTTAGATCACTCTCATTATTATACGAAATTGCTTCGTGTGCTTGGCTACCTCTTTTGCTCTGATATATATATATATATATATATATATATATATATATATATATAGGTGCATAAATAAGTAATCATTTACGTAGTTAGCAGGTAATCCCTGCAACCATAAAATACGAGTCGACACGACAGCGACTTAGAGAACGTGAAATACGTGAAATACGTGATACGAAAACATGACGTGGAGTTGAGAAGCACGTTTAGCAGTTAAACAGAATTATACGTTTAATACACGGAGAGAATGTTACAGCTTTCTTTTTTCGTATAAATCACTTTCACTTCTACTCTGTGTTTTTAGTAGTCTAAAAATAAACTGTCAGTAAGGTCTATTTTGCTAAGGAACATAGTAAGTTTTGTTAGAAACAGCATATTTCGCTAGCAAGTTTTTTTCTTTTGTTGTACCAATGTTATTATTATTATTATTATTTATAGGTTATTATTATTATTATTATTTAATAGTAATTCCAGATTATTTATTACAGTTATTTAATTATTATTCCTGCTATATATATATATATTTAATTCCAGAGAGTTTATAAAATATAAATAGCATACATGAAAAATGAAAGGATAATGAGGCTGCAAAATCTTATAATAATTCTTGCTATAAAATTCTCTCCGTGTAACATCGTAAAAATAACAATATTAATCCTCTCACATGGTAGACTCTGACGTAGACTCTGCTACGTGTTGAGGATAATCGAATCTTAAAGAGAAATTTAATTACTTCTAAAACAACGACCATCGACTGCGAACATCTCCTCTACAAATCTCCTCTACAAACACGGAGACCGACAATTTATTAATTTTAATTGTATTCATCCAATTGTTTGTTTCTCACGTTTTCATTGTTTGGTCTTCAGGTTCGACTACTTCGCGCGGACGGTGCCGCCGGACACGTACCAGTCGATCGCGCTGGTGGACGTGGTGAAGAGCGCCAACTGGTCGTACGTCTCCACGGTGTACTCCGAGGGTAGCTACGGCGAATACGGCATCGAGGTGTTCACGCGTGAGGCCACCGAGCGAAACGTGTGCATCGCTGCGGCACTGAAGGTGCCGAGTGCCGCGGACGACAAGGTGTTCGACGACATCATCCAGCGACTGAACAAGAAACCAAACGCTCGCACGATCGTCTTGTTCACCCGCGCGGAGGACGCCCGCGGCATCCTCGAGGCGGCCAGGCGATCGAACCTTAGTCAATCGTTCCAGTGGCTGGCCAGCGACGGCTGGGGTCGACAAAGCAAACTCGTGGAGGGTTTGGAAGAAGAAGCGGAAGGCGCCATCACTGTGGAGCTGCAGTCGGAAAACATCCCCGGCTTCGACGAGTACATGGCGTCGCTTACTCCCGAGAACAACCGGCGGAACCCTTGGTTCGGCGAGTACTGGGAGGAGGTGTTCGGCTGTATCTTGCGGAAGAACTCGCCCAGTATAGAGCGCATCAGCCAGCAGAGTGTCATCGGTGGTTCACGGGGTAATTTGTTGAACCAAAGCTCCGTGTGCTCGCCCAAGCTCAGGTTGACCGCTGCGAGCGGCTATGAGCAGGAGTCGAAGGTGCAGTTCGTTGTGGACGCGGTGTACGCGTTCGCCTTGGCGCTCAACAACCTGCGCAACGACCTCTGCGGCCGTAGCGAAGGCCTGTGCGCGCCGATGACCAACTACGACCGCGGCGCGTTCTATAGGAATTATCTGCTGAACGTGTCCTTTGTGGGTGAGTGAGTCATTCGTGCGAATGCGAACGAGCCGGGAGTCTGCTCATAATAAAACCTCCACGCGAATAATCGAACGGAGCGAGCGCGCACTGCCGATTGTTCGCGCCTTTGTGCACCGTTTTTCCGCCGCCCGTTGCTCTCTTCTTCGCTTTTCTCTCGTTCTATCCTGCCTCCTTTTAGCCGTCCTTTGTTCCGCGTATTATTAAAGGAATAATGTTCCGGAATACCGCCGGCTGTCTTTAACGCGCTCAAGCCCTGCGAGCGCGCGATAAACGGACGTGTCCTCGTATGATTTCCACCCCGCTCTCCTCATACAGATGTTTCGCTCTATGAACTATCCCCGTTGGAAAGTAATTAGCTCCGGCAGAGAGAGTGAGCGCCCATTTGGCTCCTCAAGTCGCGGACAAAGTTCCGCATCAGCCTTGTTTCACATTACCACCTCGCGCCACTTGGCACATCTCTCCCCTACATTTTTATTACATTATTATTACTATTTTTATATATTACATAATAAGGTAATAATATGTCATTAAAAATCGTAATAATAATAGAATGAAAGTATTTTCCACTGAGAGGAACTCAAATCCAGAAATCTCACATGAGACATGCTTTAAATAACCCAAGACGAGGAGTGTTATCGTTTGACGCGGCTTTCCGATTTCCACACGACCTCGCGAGTTCTAAAGAACAGAACTTTCGCGGAACTCGAGATGAACCGGGAGACCATCGCCGCGCTCCTTATCCATTTCGTCCACTTAAACTTAGTTCGTCTCTTACTTTCAATCGTCAATTATTCAGAGACCGCGCCGATGTACCCTGGCGGTTTTATGGGGGAGGGGGG